>NC_092815.1:10591793-10891793 GCF_023375885.2 Dermacentor andersoni
GACGGACGGACGGACGGACGGACGGACGGACGGACGGACGGACGGACGGACGGACGGACGGACGGACGGACGGATGGATGGATTCTAAGGCATCCCGATCTCGCTTCGAAAAGTAATGAGCTTCCCTTTGAGGTATCATAAATTGTTTCTTTCCTCTTAAGTAGTTACTCATGGCAGGTTTCTTTTCCATTGCCGCCACCCATTGTCTGCCGTGTGACAGCTCCCCTAATAAAGAAACAAAGAAATAATGTGGAAGAGATGTTTATAAACCGCAACAAAGTTTTATAGTGCTGTTGGGCTAATCAAATAAAAAACATCTTGTCCTCTTTGTTTTATTACAGCGGAGCTGTATATGGCTATGGTACCATAAATGTTCCGTGTCCACACACGAAAACCCTCGTCCTCAATGGCTCGTACCCCCGTAAGTAAGTAAAGGATGTCATAGCTCATAGCCCCGAAAGGCAAAGGCTACAAACCCTCAGCAAAATGAAGCGAATAGTGCTTGCATTCTTGATTATCATAGAGAACATCATGTCAAAAACTGTCATCATCGATGGCTTATACCCCCGTAAGCAATTGCTCATACACCCGAAAGCAAGTAAAAAAATGCAATGGCTCATAGCTACGTCCGAACAATGATGCAAGTTCAAGTGAACGGGGAAGACATCTCCCCCGAAGAGTTTCTCGAGGGCAAAGGTTGATGCACCATCAGATACAAGACCCAATTCAACCTCGAGACCGCGCAAAGCAACACCCAGAACGGAGCCCACTCCCGCACCGGCGTCAAAGACAGCGCGACGTCAAGCAGCAAGTCATCAGGAACAGCAAAATGCCTCTACTCCCACGAAGTGATTTCAAGATCATGATAAGACCAAGAGGAGGCCTCGACGTTGCCACCACCGGAACCGTGCGCCTCGCCTCGGCCATTTACCGGGCGGCCAACGTACCGGCGCAAGAAGCAGGGGAGGACACGGTGTGCTCCAACAACCGCCAAAACATCATAGTCGTGAGTACACCCCACGCTACTCACGCCGCTAAGTAAAGACAGTTAGAAGCCATCACCAGCGGTGATCGCTGCCACGAGGTCAGTGCCTACGAGACGGCCCCCGACTACACGGTGAAGGGAATCATCACGACGGTCATAGTGGCCTTTGAAGGACAGCGAGTGTCCTCCTACGCCAGGTACGGCGGCGCCCTCCTTCGCTGCGCCCTGTATCGCAAGCAAATCGACTGCGGGAGACTCGGTCACCACATGGACGTGTGCCCCAATCCTCAGGACAAAGTGTGCCGTGGTTGTGACGCCCTTAACCCAGGCCCCGACCACCAGTGCTCCCCCCCTTGCAAGCTGTGCGGGGGAACACACATGACGGCGGATCGCAACTGCCGCGCAAGACACAAGACCCCTTACGTCGTGACAAAAAGGCAATGGGAACGACACAGGGCCGCCGAGGAGGCGGCCGCCAGAGCCACCAGCCCCGCCGGCAAGCCCCGCTCAATATCCAGGACCCGCAGCCGAGGCCGCTCCCGGTCCCGGAGCCGCACCCCAGACCCCGGCTGCAGCAGCAGCAACGCCGGTCTCGCAGCCGCACCCCCAGAAGGGCCCCAACGAGAGAAACCGAGACCACCGAGAAGGTGAGCTGGGTAGATGCGGTCACGGGGAAACGAGCACCAACCGCGAAGGCTGGCGACAAAACACCCGCTAAGACAGAGACGGAGATAACTAAATTAACACAGCCGATACAAGCGCTGCAGAAGCAAATAGAACACATGCAGACACAGATTCGCGCAAAAGACGACCTCATACAACAACTCCAGCATGCTGTGAAAAGCGGTACCGATACAGAGGTCATGCAGGAAACTCAAGAACCCATAGAGGACGACGAGGTCGTATGCCCCGACACTAAACGCAGACCCACTCCCACACAGCCCACACAGTCCACGCAGGGAACAGAAGAGGAACCCACAGAGGACGACGAGGTCAAATTCGAAGTCGACGAGGTCCACTGGTGTATTTCCGAAAAACATGCAGATTGCAAAAGTAACTTTAATTTTTAAGGGCGGTGACAGAAATGTATTGAATAACTATAGACCCATATCGATTTTACCCATTTTTTCCAAAGCGATAGAAAAGCTCTTGTATATAAGATTGTCTAACTATTTTTCTAAACAATCATTACTACACAATTTTCAGCATGGATTTCGTCAGCATTGTTCGACGGAAACCGCACTGCTAAAGCAAAAGGAAATAATCTTTAAAAACTTTTCAGACCATAATTTAACACTGGCAGTATACGTAGATTTATGGAAAGCCTTTGATTCATTACAGCATGAAATACTACTTGATAAATTGCAGTCATACGGTGAACATGGCATTGCGTATGACCCTCCTAGCTTCTTATTTAAGGCATCGTAAGCAGTACGTATCAGTAGGAACATCTTCTTCAGATATTAAATGCATAAAGATGGGAGTACCTCAGGGCAGCATATTGGGGCCACTTTTATTTTGTGTTTACGTTAACGACCTACACTCCTTTACCTTAAATCCACATGTAACATCAATTTGCTATGCTGATGACACTACATTATTAATCACCGGTAAAACAACTGACGAAATACAAAAGATATCTGATGAAACAATGCCGCTGTTACTGGAATGGACAAAGTGCAATTCCTTACTTATTAATACCGCAAAAACAAAAGCAATACTCTTCAGACCAAAAAATAAGGTTGTAAACTTGCCGCTGATTACACTTGGTCACAATGTGATTGAAATAGTAGAATGCATGAAAGTGCTGGGCGTATATTTTTCAAGTACTTTAACTTGGGATGACCATATCTGCGAAACTCACAAAAAATTTTGCAAAACTGCGGGTATGCTAAACAAATGTAGACATATAATTCCTCAACGTATAAAACTACTACTATATAACTCGTTAGCCCTTTCTCAGTTATCCTACGCCCACCTAGTATGGGGCACAACAACAAAAACGGATCTAAACCGACTGTTCCTAATTCAAAAGAAGTTTATGCGAATAATTGCAAACGTCCCATGTGATTTTCACACGCAACAACTTTTTAAACAGTTTAAGGTTATAAATGTCCATGATTTTTATAATTATCGTTTACTCCAGACATACTGCTCGGCCACAAAAAAGAACAACTCTTTTTACAGCGAGATTTCAGAATTAAGAGAAAATATTGCCGTATACACTACGCGGCATCACAATATTTGGCACATACCTACTCCTCAAAACAACTATGCGGAACAATCAATCGCTTTTACTCTTCCAGCTCTGCTCAATAATTTTGCCAACAAATCTGTAGATGTGTCACAGTTGTCCAAAAAAACAATGCGAGATCAGTTCCTGTGAACTATGATGCATTTATTTATCTATTTTTCATATATTTTCTCATTAATGTGAAGCTTTCTTTTGTATTTTGCAAAATGCTTATGTTCCGTTGTGCAGTCATTGTCCGTACATCTGTATGAAAGCAGTCATTTGTATGGAAATTGTTTCATAACTGCGGCTGCTGCTGTGTAAAGGGGCAGCCACCTCGTCAAGCTACTAATCTCAGTAGCTTTTGTGGCTACTCCTTCCTTGTGTATTTGTTCAAGGAGAATAAAAATTCAATTCAATTCAATTCCCCAATGCTAAACGGAGACCCACTCCCACCCTTACAGAGGCAACACGACCCAAGCGCACGCGCGCAGCGATACGCGACGCGCGAATAGATGCACTCGAGGCTCGCTTCAGCAATCTCGAGGAAACTGTCATCGCGTCCATCACGCGTACCATCCAGCGCAGCTTGGTGAGCGTTCACCTCAGAATGTCCAGATTAGAAGCCGCGAACAGCACGATCGTACTGCCGCATAGGGAAGCGGCGCAACACATGTAACAAAATATAAACATGGCCCGACACCCATCGAAACAAAAACACACGATATGGCAGTGGAACTGCAGAAGTTACCAAAACAAACGAGCGCACATACAACAATACCTGAAAACGATCCCCGAACACCCAGACGTCATCATAATGCAAGAAACAAACGGTCCCGCCAAACTCGCGGGGTACCAGTCAATAACAAGCAAGGCGGAGAAACCAAACGTCACTACTCTGGTCAAGCGAGCGCACACGGCTATAGAACACGACACCAAAATCAGAGACATTGGAAACGTCCTCATAGAACTAATTCCACCACGCAAGACGCGCAACAGCATCTTCGTACTCAACGTCTACAGCAGTCCCAGATGCCGCCAGCATCGCTTCCATGTCCTCTTCAAACGGGCTATCGACATCGCCCAGGGGCAACAGCTGTTCATTGGGGGGGACTTCAACGCGGTGCACACGGCGTGGGGTTACAAGCACGATCACTCCAAAGGCACCCATCTATGGGCAACGGCGCAATACGCCGGACTCGAGCTGGTCACCGACCCCGCGGCACCAACAAGGCAGGGCAACAGCGTCAGCACTGACACAACACCGGACCTTACTTTTACGTGCAACACACGCAAAGTCACTTGGACAAACACCATGCAAGACTTGGAAAGCGATCACTACATTATTTCTATAGAAACAGAAGACAGCCCGCAGGGACACGATGCCGGTCGTCAAACGAAGATCACCAACTGGAATCAGCTACGCATACATCGTGGCAAGCAACAGGTGGAAGACATCGAAGACAGACCAATGGACCGACCAAGTGCGGTGGGATATCGAGCACGTGACGCAAACGATCCCGTCGACAGCTGGGCTTCAGACAATAGACTCCCGGCTGCTGCACATGTGGAAAGCCATAACCCACCTGCAGCACCGATGGAAACAACAGAGACACAATAGGAGACTACGTAAACGGATAGCGCAGCTTAACAAAGAAATAGAAAAGCACGCGCTTAACCTGCAACAACAACAATGGGAAGAGAAATGCGAGGAGATTGTCGGTCAACTCACCACGCGTTGCACGTGGCAGATACTGCGGTACCTGATTGATCCCACCAACACCAAGACCACACACATGCAAGGCATATACAAAATCATACACGCTTACGGGGGAACGGAACAATAATTCCTACGGGATGCGGAACGCCTTTACATATCCCAAACGCCACCGTAAGTATATCCAGACTACTCGGGAAAAGCAACGCCACACTAGACGCGGAATTCTTCATTGCCGAAATCCAGGCGGCCCTCGAGAAACTCAGCACCAAGTTGGCCCCTGGCCCCGATCGAATATCTAATAAGGCACTACGCAATCTCGATTACGGATCGATCGAGAAACTCACAAAATACATTAACGAGTTTTGGGCGCACCGCAAGCTACCCCAGCAATGGAAAGAAGCAAGGATCATACAGATACCGAAACCCAGCAAGAAACTACAGCTGGAGAACCTGTGCCCCATCTCCCTCACGTCTTGCGTGGGCAAGTTGATGGAGCATGCGTTTCCCAATAGACTCACGGATTACCTCGAGGACAACGAATTATTTCCACACACCATGATTGGGTTCAGAAGACATCTCTCCATGCAAGACGCCCGTCTGCAACTAAAGCATCAAATTATAGACAATCCGCGGGGCTCGACCAGAGCCATCGTCGGGCTGGACCTGAAGAAGGCCTTCGATAACGTTCATCCCGACGCCATATTGCGACAAATAGACAAGCTAAATCTCGGACTTCGAGCGTACAACTACGTCCGAGACTTACTCGCGGGAAGAACCGCTCGCATGCGAGTGGGACAACTACAGTGAGATCAAATCAACATAGGGAGCTCGGGCACCCCGCAGGGCTCGGTGATCTCGCCGATGATCTTCAATCTCGTCCTGCTGGAGTTACCCGACCGATTGCTTCAAATCTAAGGACTGCATCACACGCTATACGCGGATGATATTACGATCTGGACGACAACGGGCAGCGACGGAACGATCGAGCAACGTTTACAGCAGGCCATCCAATGCGTGGAAAACTACCTCGTGGGCACAGGGCTCACCTGCTCGGCTGAAAAATCCGAACTGCTGCTATGAAGTCCGGTCAGAAAGGGGTGCCCACCTAAAGGCTACAACCCCCCGGAAAAGGAAGATATCCAATTAACGGCATCAAACGGCCTACCCATCCCAATGGTAAATAAGATCCGTGTATTAGGAATGATGATGGAACACAAGGGCGGCAATGGCGAAGCACTTCGCAAGATAACGGCAAAGGCCGCGAGCACGATGCAGCTCACTCGACGCATCACCAACAAACACGCGGACAGCGAAGGCAGCGTCATACGTCTCATACAAGCCTTCGTCATTTCTCAAATAAAGTACACGGCAGCGTTTCATAACTGGACGGTAGCGGAAATAAACAAGCTCAACGCCCTCATATGCAAGGCGTACAAATGTGCGTTGGGACTTGCGCCCGCAGTCAGCACGACCAAGCTCTTAGAACTACGCTTGCACAATACGCTCGAGGAACTCGTGCAGGCGCAACAAGTGTCCCAAATCGAGCGCCTATCCAAGACCCGCCCGGGCAGACACGTGCTCGAAAAGCTCGGCATCACATACCACACGCAGCACGGCATCAAAGTAGAAATTCCAAGAACCATACGGCGAGCATCTATACGTACCCCCATTGCCTCGTAACATGCACCCCAACACCACACGGGGAAACGTAAAGCCAGGGCACAACACATGAACCAAAGTTACTCCAACAATAAGGAGGCGGTCTTCACCGGCGGAGCCCGTTATCGAGACAGGAAGAGTTTCGTGGCGGCAGTTACTAGCCACCGAGGCAACCACCTCATGAGCGTCACCGTGAACATGGCACATGCCGAAGCGGCAGAGGAAGCGGCCATAGCACTGGCCCACACACAAACCAAAGCGACATACGTGATCTGCGATTCGCAAACGGCAATTCGCAATTTTGCCAATGGGCGCATCACATACTCCAGCGACATCCCATACACCAGGAAGAGGCCGACTTCGATAACCGAAAGCATTCGCTATGGATCCCAGTACACACTGGATTAAATACCCCCAACGAAGCGGCTCACCACGTTGCTCGAGGCCTCACTCATCGAGCATCATCGGAGGAAGGGACCCGCGGGGCACTACAAACGTCTGGGCGTGAGAGGATTGTATGACCAGGTTCCACGACATCACGACATACTATTAGTTACAAAGACGCGTATACCCATTCCCTCACGCTAGGTTAGACAGGACGCAAGCAGTACACTTCAGACAACTACAAATGGATTCTTACAGAAACCCCAGACTCATGCACGCCATGTATCCAGACATATACACTACAAACAGATGCACATCGTGTGGCGAGGTTGCCACACTTAATCACATGTTATGGGAATGTCAGCACTTAAAAAACAAGTCCGGCAGTGCCGACCCCTCCGTCTCTTCTACCGCCAGCCTCCGCTCGCGCTGGAAGACCGCACTGCTCAGCTCGAACCTGACAGCACAACTCTGGGCCGTCCAGCGAGTCGAGGAAGCCGCTTCGAGACAAGGTCTCGGAACTGCGTCCGCGGCGGGTGCCCAGACCCACTAAAAAGACGCCGGACTGAAATCTTACCGATTTGAAAATAAGGTTTACGCTCTCTCTCTCTCTCTCTCTCTCTCTCTCTCTCTCTCATAGCTACGTACGGTTCATAGCTACTCACTTTGTGTGTGTTAGTTGCGATGAAACTACCACTGCTTTCTTTGTCAGTTATTTCAATGTGGAAGTGTCGGTACCGAAAAGGGAGTTTGCGCGTTTCGTGTTGCAGACACATCGCATGCGATGCCACACTGATCCGGCCCAACCGACCACCCATCGGGTATACGTGCATCGATTTGACATTATCAAAGAATGTGTTTGCAGTCGCGAGTAGGCCGGTCAGTTTGAATCATAGCCGCCAGAAAGCCATTGTGACTGTCGTTACTAAATGACAATTAGTGATGCAATAAAGATAATACCACAAAATTTTTCTTACCATGATGTTTACAGCTCCGCTGGTCATCCGCCTTCGAAGGGCGGAATCACCTTGAATGTTTGACAGTTTATTTCTTTTTAATTTCCGTGTTATTCTCGTTTAATTTATTACTTTCTTGTAAGTGCAGCGTTTCTGCTGAGGCGAAAGCGTCACAACTGCTACTTTCCGCATGATCAGACTGCACTGTTCTCTAAATCCAAGGTGAGCTAATTGAAAGGTTTACAATAGGCTGCTTCTTCGCTGGCACCAAATCTCGGACTTGGTATTGGCAATGACACGCCCAAATCGATTACAACGATTCCCGAGCCTAAAGTCGTTCTTGCAGCACCTCCATTTTCTTTCCTCTCATCCGCGTCTTTTCAAAGATCCCATGAACCCAACCAAAACGAAAACAGAAAGCGGCAAAGCAATCCAGAAACTGGTCCACCAGCACGAAGGCTCCGACGAGGAACTACTGGAGGCAGTGCGTGTAAAATGCTACGGCAAAGACAATCCCAAAGGCTACGACGGGAAGTATCTGGGGACAGAGAACCGCGACATGGACAGACCGATTACAAGAGAGGAAGTTTACGCGGCAATTAGAGCGACAACCAAAAACACAGCCGCGGGCGCCGACGAGATCAGAAACTCCCTAATACGCAACCTCAGCGACGAGGCGATAGATCAGCTCACAGCATACCTCAACACACTGTGGGCAGAGGGCACGATACCGAAGGAATGGAAGCACGCTGTCGTGGTGATGATACCTAAACCCGGCAAAAAGCTTCAGATTGAAAACCTGAGGCACATCTCCCTCCCCTCGTGCCTCGGTAAGCTCTACGAAAGAATAGTCACCAGAAGAATCCAACACCACCTGGAGGACAAGGAGCTATACCCGCACAGCATGTTTGGCCTCCGGGCGAACCTGTCAACACAAGACGTCCTGCTACAGATAAAAGAAGAAATCATAAACGCGTCACCCAGAGCAGGCGAAAACGTTATCACGGCCCTAGATGTCAAAGGGGCCTTCGACAACGTTAGCCACGAAGCCATCATGGAAAGACTGAACAACGACAACGGCGGCAAGCGAATTCACGACTGCGTGAGGGCCTTTCTGACCAAACGCGTGGCAACGGTGGGATTGGGGGATCTGCGAAGTGACGTCTTTACCACCCCACGCAAAGGCACGCCGAAGGGCTCCGTGATCTCACCAATGCTCTTCAACATCGCAATGATCGGACTGGCTCGAAGACTCAGCAAGATTGATGGCATCCAGCATGCAACATATGCTGACGACATCACGGTCTGGGTCAGTCGAGGCTCCCTAGGACAGAAGCAAGAAAAACTGCAGGAAGCGGCCAAGTGCGTGGAAGAATATGTCAGAGAAAGGGGCCTGGCGTGCTCCACAGAAAAATCAGAAATCCTGAGAGTGGGAAGAAACCCCACCAAGGAAGAACTAATAGTAAAACTAGAGGGACAAAACATACCTGAAAGGAGCGTGATACGCATCCTAGGCATGTGGATTCAAGGAAGCAAGAAATGCAGCCCCACAATCAGCTTACTCAAAAAAGCGACAGAACATGTAAGCCGAATGATAACGAGGGTATCTCAAAGAAGAAGCGGAATGAGAGAAGGAGACACAGTCAAGCTGGTCAGAAGCCTGGCGGTCAGCAGAGTCACGCACTCGCTTCCGTATCACAACATGACCAAGCACGAAAAAGAACAGACGGAGACGCTACTAAGGAAAGCGTATAAGACGGCGCTGCATCTGCCAAGAAACACGCCCAACGATAAACTGTTACAGATGGGCCTAAGCAACACCTTCGAAGAACTGGCGGAAGCGCAGCTCAATGCACAGATCGCCATGCTCCAGCAGACTGCCACCGGCCGCAAGCTCCTGAAAAGAATAGGGCATAACACAGACGGAATAGAGAGAGAGAGAGAAAATAATGCAGAGAAAGGCAGGGAGGTTAACCAGAGGTAGTTCCGGTTGGCTACCCTGCGCAGGGGGAAGGGTTAAGAGGGATAAAAAGAGAAACATAGTGGAAGGGGGAGATAGAAAGAAAGGGAGACAAGCACGAACAAAGCGCGTACACTACAGAACGGTAGGGGGCGGCATTCTTAGTGTCTGTCGTGAAGCCCCGTAGACCGCAAGAACGTTAATAGCGCGAGTAAGGCCTTCAACGCGGTTGTTCTTTCGGAGCATTGGCCTAAAGCTTTTAGTTCTGAAAGTGGACGATTGTCCAGCTGGTCCAGTACCCTGCACATCACTTGTCTCTCAGCACTGTATCGCGGGCAGACACAGATAATGTGTGCGAGCGTCTCGTCGATGTTACATGTGTCGCACGTGGGGCTGTTGGCCATTCCTATGAGGAAAGCATAGGCGTTTGTAAAGGCAACGCCTAGCCACAGACGGTAAAGCATGGTCTGTTCACGTCGTGGTAATCCAGGCGGGAGGTGCATCCGTATGTCCGGAGACAACGAACGCAACCGACACATGGTGAAAACATTTGAGTCCCACAGGGGCAAAGTACACTCACGGGACATCAATCGCAGCCCAGCCGCAGCGTCTGTTCGCGAAAGCGGAATGAAGACTCGTTGACCACTTTCATGTGCCGATCGGGCGGCTTCGTCGGCTTGGTCATTCCCGCTGATGTTACAATGTCCTGGAAGCCACTGAAAGATTATGTTGTGTCCCTTATCATAGCTTTGATGATATATGTGCCGAATTTCTGAGGCCAGTTGTTCATTGGGTCCGTGGCGCATTGGGCTTCGTATGCACTGAAGGGCTGCCTTGGAGTCACTGAAGACTGTCCATTGTTGCGGTGGTTTCTGCTTAATGAAATCAAGTGCAGCACGGAGCGCCGCGAGTTCTGCATCCGTCGATGTGGTCACACATGAAGTTCTTAATTTGATTTCCTCAGATTGTGCCGGGATGATGACTGCAGCAGCAGCGCTGTTGAGTTTTACTGAGCCATCTGTGTATACATGTTTCCGGAATCTGTGCACGTTGTGAATGTGCTCCAAAGTTGCTTGCTTCAAAGCTTGCAATGGCGCTCCAGCTTTCTTTCTGACTCCTGGAATTGTCAGTTGCACTTGCGGCCGGTGCAGACACCACAATGGATCTGACAATCGTGAAGCGGGCGTAAATTCTGATGGCAAGTACGACTGATGTCTTACAATAGTTTTAGCAAAAGTTGAAAGTGGCCTTTTTGCTGGCAAGCAAGCAAGATGGTGTGAGGGAATCCGAGTCAGATGTCGGATGTGCGCTCTCAGGACATCTGTATCAATGTAGACTGTCAAAGGCGCGTCTCTGGCTATGGCCACTGTCGCAATCGATGACGTTGTTTTGGGAAGACCGAGACAAGTCCTGAGTGCTTGGGCTTGCACGCTCTGGAGTTTGCGAATATTCGTAGTACAAGTATTACCCATTACAGGTAAGCTGTACCGCAGGAAGCCCAAAAACAGTGCTTGATATAGTTGCAACATTGACGGTACTGTTGCGCCCCAGGACTTTCCGCCGAGAAACGCAAGAAGGTCCACAATGGCGGCCAAACGCTTTGTCATGTACGAGATGTGAGGGCTCCAAGACAAGTCTCTATCAATGATGACGCCAAGAAATCGGTGCGTTCGTCTATATCGTATGATTTGGTCATTCATCCGCAAAGCATACGGGGACATCGATTTACGAGTAAAAGCAACGACTGCACATTTCTCAGCAGAAAGCTCCAGGCCTTGTCTTCTTAGGTATCTTGACACAGCCGTTGAGGCTTTCTGAAGTCGTGACGGAATAGAGGATCGGGCAGCTAGAATCCCAGACAGCGTTCGCCAGACACTGGAGATTAGCCCCCTACCGAGAAACATGGACCCGAATCTCCACGCCGCCAGAAGGCAGGCACGAGTAGGTTACGTGGAACGAAACCTAGCCACACTAGAAAACACAGTGTACGCAGACGCGGCCGTATACCCATGGGACCGCAACACTAGAATGTTTAGAGTCGCTGCAGCAGTGGTAAACCACACGGGAGAACCAATTAGCTGCGCGACCCTGTGAAACTGCACTCTAACGGAGGGGGAAGAAGTCGCCGTAGCTCTAGCGGCGGCTGAAGGTTACCGCAGGAACAAATCTCTGATAATTCTAACAGACTCCAAAGCAACACGCAGGAACCACATACAAGGCAGAGTTAGTAAGGAAGCACTAAGAATCCTCCTCGAAACAGAGCCTCCTAACAAAAACGTAAAACATAGGATCTTCTGGATACCGGCACACACCGGGATAGAGGGCAACTCAAGGGTGGACAGCCTAGTTCGCGAACTCACGCACCGAGCAGGGCAGTCGGAAACCCTAGAGGCCCCCTTAACGGTGGAGCCGACGTATGCAGAAATACTTAACCACTACAGAGGAAGGAGACTTAAATACCCCCCCCCCCCCACACACACACACGCACATCGCTCACACAACACGAGGCAGTCAGCTGGCGAAGACTGCAAGCAGGTACGTTCTTCAACGTGCACACACTACACAAAATGTTCCCTACCCAGTACAGGGATACATGTCCGTAGTGCGGGGAACCTCCCACGTTATACCACATCACGTGGGAATGCAAGCGTGATTTCGCATTCCATAAAGTAAATAACCCAAGTGCGGAACAATGGGAGGGTCTGCTCACCAGCAGCGAGCTCGCAGCCCAACGGGCAATTGTGCAGCACGCCAGCGAGGCAGCAAGACTCAGCGGTGCCCTGGAATAGGGGCGCCGACCTTGTGAAGCGGCCAGGACTCAAGACAAAGACATGAAGACACCGGCCCACCGCCAATCTCTCTGAGATATAAAGCAATAAAGTTTTTCAATTCCATTCCATTCAAAGATCCCGAACATAATAATGAAGGTGCTGTAAGGGCCAAAGTACACAAAAACGTGCAGCACGGTATTTATGCGTTCTTGCTTCGCCGATTATCTCTGGCTACGGAAGTGACACTACGGAACGAGCTTTCAGTGAATCTAGCAGTAGCTTTATCACAAAGCTGCTTTTGAATATCCTGTTCTTCTAATTTTAACAGTGATTGCTAAATCTAGCGCCCATACTTATCTTATTGAAACCATTACAAGGTTAATTATACGGTAATGATAAGTATCGTTAAAGAAGACGCTAATAAACAGGGGATGAACACGAGCGCACTAGCTCGTGACTCACAGAGCACAATGAAATTGGACGAAAAGAAATACTAGGACATTATCTCCTGTCATGCTCATGTCTGTATTTCAGCCTTCGGTAATAAGTTACATATGCGGAATAGTTCATTGCTTATCTAATGCGATGCCTGTGAAGAAAAGCAACGAACTGGTACATGCGACTCATGAGAGCTTGCGTCCGCGCTCTAACTTTGAAGATAAGGTCTTCTTTGCTGACTTCATACGGGTTTGGCGTATCTGGTATCTGGCTACTGACGTACGTAACCTATCGACAAAAGGATCAATTTCGGCACTTTAAATGCTGTATGGAGTCGCAAAAAGCATCAAAATGCACGTCTCAACGAGAAAAGAAGCTTAAATTATTCTCAGAGTAAGTAACGTTAACGGTATTGGCGTAATTAGCACCAATACGGTCCAATACACATGCCAGGCCTACCTGGCATATTGGTCAAAAGGAAAGGCGTGTCAACCAAAGTCGAAGCGAAAAAAAATAACGTCGACGTACTTGCGCGTCAAAAAAAGCGAATAAATATCTTGACTTAAATATTCATTGAATATGAACATTCTGCTTTATGAACTTCTACTAATATATATTCTGCTTCTCTCCCTAAGTTCTCCCCCCTATGTAATGCCCGTCGGGACTGTTTTAGGCTTGTAGCGCAGCTCAGGACGAGCAAAAAAGGAAGGAGGTAGGGGTAATCAAAGGGAACGGAAAACAGGGTGAGCGCTCACCCTGTTTTCCGTTCCCTTTGATTACCTCTACCTCCTTCACCCTGTTTTCCGTTCCCTTTGATTACCCCTACCTCCTTCCTTTTTTGCTCGTCCTGAGCTGCGCTACAAGCCTAATACAGTCATGACATACCAACTTGCCTAAACTGCCACGCTTTTGGCCCCTCGGGACTCTCAGAGTACTTAAACAAAATAACAATGCAGGGTTGGAAAAAAATGTAAGTTCTGACAATGAAACGTGAAAATAATGCAAATAATACAAGAATATCGTGTACTTATGCAACAGTGCATCTTATTTAATGCTCCAATTTTCGCAAATTGCATATAATATGTACGTTTACCTTGCCTTCTTTCGCGTCGGCATTGGTTGGCGCGTCTTTCTCCCCCATCCTGATCACTGTTCTTGTTTTTCATCTTTCTTCTGCCTTCTTTTATTGCGATAGCAATTATAGGACACTCCAAGCACATTTCTGCTGTCGCCGCCATGTTTGGTATAAAGTTCAAGGACGATGACATCGTAACCGCGCCCCGTATGCCGTATGTGCGAGTGAAAGCGTGCGAGGGAGCGCCGACGATGGTGACCCAATCTCGCGCTCGCAAAGGAGGAAAGCGGAGAGGAAACTCGCGGTCTTCCTTCGCGCGCAAGGCACCGGGGGTAGTGGAGGGCGTTGTGCTACGGCGGCGGCTGCTTACGGCGCGGCCGCGCGCGCACTATCTTGAAAGTGATCGGCGATGCAATGGACAGAGTGCATCGAGTGTTGGTAGCTTCGTCCGTGATGTGTTCTCTCCGCTTAGTTCGTGTTGAAGCGAGAGACAGCATGAATGTCAATTCGCTCTCGGCTGCTGTCGCGCTTTCTCACTCCAGCGTTTTGACAGCGAGTGCGCGCGGTCATAGAGTGAGATGTGTTCATGTTTGCTTGTGCGCGCGTGGCACTGTGCTTGTTAATTTTGTTGGCAAGCGAATGTTTACAAATTTGTACGACCGATAAAACTACCATCCTTACTTCTTATAGCTGTCTACTAATTTGCTATCGCAATCGATGCTTCACCTTTTAGTGAAATTAACTGCGACTTTTTTTTTCTCCCCTCTTTTTTCTCTTACCACTCTTTTTATTTTATGTTCCCCATTACAGGGGGCAGCGAAATAGGAATCACCTCTGATTAACCTCTTTGCTTTTCCTTATACTTCTCTCTCCGAGTCGCTCACATATTTTCGCGACACTCACTGCATACTGCTACGAATTATTGCCGCTCAGAGTGCAGGCTGTACTTCTTATAGCACGTTTATTCAGTGTTCGTGCACTGTCTCGCGAGCTCCCGCCTTACTGACAGTTTATAAGAACGGGCTAGTCGGTAATCCAGAATCAAGCAACTACACAACTAAGTATCATGGCAAGCATTATAACAAAATGAGCAGCAACGTGTTTTTTGAACAAATCCGAGCCAAGTCGTACAATAAATGCGGAGCCCCACGATGAGGCCGACGTTGAAAATTCGCGAGGAGTGGCCATATAATTGCTATCGCTATAAAAATCTGTGTGTCGCTAATTCATCCTCACGGCAGTCGGACGACGGTGGTACCAGATTTCCGTCTAGCTATCTTGGTACAAAGCTCTGCGGCAACTGTAGCCTTCATTTCGTCACGCTCCTCGTCGTGACAGGGTGGGATCAGATCAGCCAAAGGAAGGAATCCCTCTCGACACATGCCTCCCGCGGGCGCCGTAGTCCTGGCGTTGTTCTAGAGCTGCCCGCTGCACAGAAGCCGCTCTGGGGCGCCCTCCTTTTTGGGTCAGTTGCATTCTCGTTGAGCAGGCACGCGCAGTATATCCTAGTTCCACTGAGAAAAAAAAACAGACTCCAGCAGGACGGACAGCAGTGGGCGAGAAGTGGACGGACTGCACGTCGGGCAGCACATCGCACAAGCACGAGAAAGCCGTCAGCGTGTCGACGCTGCTTCGTCTCCCTTCGTGCCGCTTCCGTTTTCCCGAGAGGGCAACTTTCCTCGCCGACCACGAAAAGAAAGAAAGGGCTGCCCGTGAATGCAGTTAGTTCCAGCGTGCCGCCCTCACTCAAAAGGAGTGGCTCTGCGAACATGCCGAACGAGCTCGAAGCTTTCACGAAATTGATATCTGCAAATACACGTATGCTGCAATTTATGCGATGGTGTCGACTATTTTATTGTGTTCTCCTTCGTTATTTTTTTTTTTCTTTCCAGGTTATTTATCAATGGTTGGTGCGCTGCTGATTTTGGAGAACATGCTTCTGGACAGCTTTTCTCTGCTTTCAACCTGATAAGCAACGAAAATATTTTGTGACCTTGCACAAATTGGCCTTTCATGCTTTTGATATTCGGTCACCGCTTTCGCAGATGCAATTAAACATGGTTGCAGGAGCACTCCGCATCGCATGCCTTTAACAGCTTTGCGCTGCCTATTCCATGGTCTCATTCGAACACACATAACCAAGTAATAATAAAGGATTTATAAAACACCAAATATTTAATGAGCAGAGGGAGAGGCAATATTTCGTTCGGACCACTATCGCTTACGATGTCGCGGAAAGCGAAATGAAACCGTTCCGTTACGTTCTTGAACCATTCTTTCAGAACATTTCTGTCTGAGCACTAACGCTAACGCTGAAATGCGTAGTAATCAACAATATTGTTGCGCGCTATTCCCGCGCATTGAAGCATCCATCCTGCCGAGCATGGAAGAATGCGCCAGAAAGACGAGATCTATACAGGATGTGCTTGCCCTTTGCCGCAATGCCGATGACGGCATGACGGAGTCTGAGAAAGTGGGCCACGTGTTAAAGGGCATAGCAGATGACGCCTTCAATCTGCTAATCTGCAAAGAGTGCGACACCGTCGATACCATCATTCAAGAGTGCAAACTCTTTGAGGCCGCCAAAAGTCGACGCGTTGCCCATCATTTTGCTCGACTTCCGAACACGGCATCAACATCGTCGTGCGAAGACGTATCTGAGCCGTCGGCGCCGCCCACCGTATAGCAGAGAGAGAGAGAAAGCAAGGACAGGAAAGGCAGGGAGGTCAACCAGAAGAGTATCCGGTTTGCTACCCTACACTGGGGGTGGGGGAAAGGGGAATAGAAAAAGGAGAAAGGGAGAGAGTGAGCACTGAGTACGTGTGGGCGGGACACTATGCACAGGGACACTATAAACGGTCTCTTAAACCGGTGTACCTCAAGTATTGCAGTAATGCACGATTCGCTTTTCGTGCCAGTGACGGGTGGGGCCACGGTCCGGTATCTTTGACTCGGTGAAAGGTCGTAAGTCTAGTCGGTGCAAAGTTTCCCGCAGAGGGAGGCGTTGTACATCGTAGCGGGGGCAGGTACACAATAGGTGCTCGATGGTCTCCTCGCACCCACAGGAATCGCACATCGGGCTCTCGGCCATTCCCAAACGAAAGGAATATGAGTTTGTGAACGCTACTCCCAGCCACAAGCGGTACAGCAAGGTTGCTTCACCGCGGGAAGGCTAGATGGCACTTGTAGCCGTAGCGTGGGGTCCAGTTTATATAATCGGCAGTTGAAGGCACCTGAACTCCAGAGATCTTGCGACTTTTTGCGTGCATGTAGGCGAAGTTCCCTGGCAGCGTCCGACCTCGCCAAAGGTATTGAACGCGTCTGGGTATCGTCGTGGGCAGACCGGGCAGCCTTGTCTGCTAGGTTGTTGCCGACAATGCCACAGTGAGCAGGAATCCATTGAAATGTAATGGTGTGCCCTCTTTCCAGAGCATGGTGGTGCACTTCCCTGATGTCAGATATCATCTGCTCGTATATTCTGTGACGTAATGCAGACTTGATGCTGTGAAGGGCTGCCTTAGAGTCACAAAATACGACCCATTTCTCTGTTGGCTCTTCGGTGACGTACATCATTAGCGGCATGGAGAGCTGCAAGTTCTGCCGATGTCGATGTAGTCGTGTGCGACAATTTGAATTTAACTGTAACCTTCTTGGCTGGAACGACGAATGCGGCAGTTGAGCTGGCACGTGAGGTCGAACCATCGGTATATATATGTTTGCGGTCATGATACGCCTGGTGTAGTAATAGGAGCGTAAGTTGCTTCAGAGCCGGCGATGGATGATTGGACTTTTTTGTAATTCCAGGAATATCAAAATTCACTTCAGTCTGTTGTAGGCACCACAGGGGAGATGAAGGCTTTGTCGCCGGTGTAAAAAATGACGGTATGCACTCTTGATGAGCGCTAATCACTCGTGAACAGGTCGCTTGAGGTCTTTCGGCTGGTAGGGAGGTCAAATGATGGTCGGGGATCCTTGAGAGATGGCGAATGTGCGCTCTGAGAGAGTCGTACACTACGTGTGTCTCGTGAAGAAGATCATCCGACGTGAAGATCATCCGACGTGAACTTAATGCTGTGTCTCCTGCTTCTACGTGCGACCGTGCCTGGGACCATAGCTCCCAGATGGTGCCACTAGTCCAAGCTGTCGTTCATCAGGAGCTCTCCAATGCTGGCCTGGACTCTGCGTGCGCCGCAGCTCTTTTCCCGCCGATCAACTGCCGCCCCTCGCTTTCGCACGCCCAAGGTCAAAGACCGCCGTTCCGTACTCGCAATCCAGTCGAGTGGAGGACTGCTGATGACCGTCCCATTTGCTTCAATTGCCGTCGTATTGGACACGTGGCCCGCGATTGTAACAGCCGGTGGTATTGGCAACAGGCGCCCTATGGATACAACCGTCGCCCCGACATGGATCATGGCTGATTTCAGCCTTACTGCAAGCCTCCCCAAACCACCGGCGACGACGCTCCATCCATGCCGTATCGTTTCTCACCATCCCCTCGTGGTCACCAGTCCCGTTCGCCGCTGTCTCGTCGTCAATAAACTCGCTCGCCCCAATTCCGTCGCCCTATGTCGCCGATTGAACGACTCCCTCGGGGAAAACTAGACGATGCAGCTCCCATAGCTGATGCTGCATCGACAACTCGCCTGCCAAATCCTTTGACCACACTGCAGACCAGAAGGAACCTGATAGACGTTAAACTGGATGACGCACATGTTGTTGCTCTAGTGGGTACTGGGGCTCAGATATTGGTGATGAATTTGAAGCTTCGTCACCGCCTTAAGAAGGTCCTAACAACACCCACAGTACACGCCGATGGCGGAACGTTTCCCATGCTAGGAATGTTATCCGCTCGAATAAGTGTTGCTGATCAATCCACAAGCGTACTACTTGTCGTGCTCGTGAAATGCTCCCATGAATTCATCCTCGGTATGAATTTTCTGTCTGCCCATTCTGCCCTTATTGACTGTGGAACCAGCTTGATTCAACTTCATTTACCATACTACCATGACACTCCTACTGCACACCAACCACGCTTGTGCTCAGTGGATTACGTTCGTCTACCTTCTCAAGCGGTTATATACGTAAACTTACGGTCTTTTTTTTCCCATTCCCGATGGCGATTATATCTTGACCCCGATCGTTGACGTCTTATTCGCCAAAAACGTCGCTCTTCCTCACACCCTTATTAAAGTTACGAATAACCGAACGTCTCTACCCCTATTGAACTTTAGCTGGTGCATGCAACTTATCGCAGGCGGCATGACTATAGCCCACATCTCTTCCATCGATGAGTCTGCCGCTTCTGCATTCGTCACCGACGCTTCTTTCTCCTCTGCCCCTTCCCCTTCCTCGCACAATCTCGTCGACGCTGATATTGACAAGATGATAGCGTCTGGCCCGCTTCCTGCTCAGACAGCCGATATGCGGCGCATATTGAAGTCCTACCGCGACATCTTTAACTTTAATGACCGTCTTTTGGACAGACATCTGTGGTCACTCATAATATCAATACTGGGGACACCAGCCCAATCAGACGACGTCCTTATCACGTGTCATATGCCGAGCGAGAAGTGATACAGCGTCAAGTCGACAGATGCTCAACACGGACGTCATTAAACCTTCATGCAGTCCATGAGCATCACCGGTCGTCCCAGTCAAGAAAAAAAGATGGCAGCCGGCGCTTGTGCGTACACTACCGCCACCTAAACAAAGTAACGCGCAAGGACGTCTACCCTCTACCGCGGATCGATGACGCTCTCAACTGTCTACACGACTCTGCCTACTTCTCTTCTATCGACCTGAGGTCAGGATACTGGCAGATATCCGTCGATGATCAAGACCGTGAAAAGACCGCATTTGTTTGCCCGATGGACTTTACCAGTTCAAGGACTGTGTAATGTTCCGGCCACATCTGAAAGGATGATGGACTCCCTCCTTCGTGGATACAAATGGTCAACATGCTTTTGTTACCTTGACGATGTCATCGTCTTCTTGCCGACATTTGAAAGCCACCTTAGCCGCTTGTCAGCAGTTCTTGAAGTTTTCAGGCAAGGAGGCCTTCAGCTTAACTCTGCCAAATGCCGTTTTGGCCCCCGCAAAATCACTGTGCTTGGCCACCTTGCGAGTGCTGAAGGCGTGCAACCTGACCCAGAAAAAATTCGCATTGTCAAAGACTTCCCTCTGCCACGTTCCACTAAAGACGTACGGAGCTTTGCCGGCTTGTGCTCCTATTTTAGACGTTTTGTCAAGAACTTCGCCAACCTTGCCGTCCACTCACGCAACTCTTGTCGAAGGAAACGTCATTTTCTTGGGGTCCTGACCAGGAAGCAGCGTTTCACACGCTCACAACTCTACTTGCGTCACCACCCATCTTGGCCCATTTTGACCCGTCAGCCATGGAAGGGTACATTATGACGGCGGAATGTTATGTTAACCTTTGTTGGTAATTGTGGGGAAGCTGAAGAGGAGAGGCGGAGGAGGAAGAAGTGAGAATATGCGTCCTGGTGGACAGAAAATGCTTTAAATTTTTCAGCAGTGGTGTAGGCTGAAGCTCATAATGAAGTTCATTGATACATGCCGAAGTCATCCGAAGCTCCGCATTTCCAAAGCAAAGTGAGACCTCTCTATCGGAGTTTCATGGGTTCGATGACAACCCCGTTACGTGGGCATGTACTGTAAACTCCATTGCCATTTTTCACGCCTGGTCAGAACACGTTAAAGTTTCCATCGCAGAATGGCGTCTCTGCGGCGCGGCTAGAGAATGGCATCTTGGGAGAGCTGGAGTGCGGCGCTGTTATTCAGGAAGCTTCCTGTGACATTCTCTTCGCGTCGAGGACAGCCCACCGGCAAGGCCTGGATAAAGACATGGCGGTGCGTATTTATGAATACTACTTTTTGATGCTGGTAGCTTGACCTGGCTCTCACCAGCAGCCAAGCAGTACGTCATCGACGGCATCTATTACTTCATTCATGCCGCCATCTTGTCATCGGAAACTGCACCGCATACTTTCTTTCGCACGGCAGCGCAGTTGCCGTCGGCATTTACCGTCTCACAGCTGCTGTGCTCGAGCCTCGTGTTCACGAGGCTCCCGTACAGCCATGTGCAAATTTCTACCTGGAACGTCTTGGCCCCTGTTCCAACGACTCTCCGAAAGCTTCACGACAACGCATGCAGTACCAGACATGCCCGTGTCCCACGCTGCTCGTCCACGTCGATGGTTTGCAAAGAAGAGAAGATGGCTGGATATTATTTTCCCAGCAAGACATATCCAAGGTCCAACGCGAGTACAGAGATCTGAATGAAATCATCACTTCTCTGGTGGTCACACCGACTAGCTCCAAGTTTGTGATGCGGGAGTGATACCGTCGCGACTGGTAAAAGAGTTGGTGAGACGAAGGACATCTGGTCACTTTGCGCTTCCAGGTATTACGCGCTATGACACACGGGAAGGATGACACGGCGGCCAAAGAGCCACGCTGAAGAAGGCTCAGGAACGTTTCTGGTGGCCACCAATGGAAAAGAGTGTTCGCTCATACTGGTTGCGACCACATTAGCCTACTCTTTACCATTGCAGCTGGCAACCGGTAAATCCTAGTTGCCGTAGACTACTTCTCGAAATTCGTGGAGGTCTGTGCAGGCCTACTCTCGCCGCCAACTTCGTCAAAAGTATGCTGCAGCACTGATTCGAATGGAGGCCCAGACTGCCAAGGAAGCTGTCTCAGATAGGGCAACTACTTTCCGAAGGCGCGAGCTCCAAACCCATATCTTTCTGCGGCAGAAGTCGAGCACTACTTTGCATCTGCATACCATCCGCGAGCCCATGGTCTAAGCGAACGGTCAAATCAGACCACGCAAGCTCGATTGTCTCCATAATGTAAAAACAATAGGCTGTGTATAACTGACTGGGACCAGCACCTACAAGCAGCCCCGTATGTCGTCAACACCTAACTTCAGAGTTCTGCTGGCACGACGACATACACAATTGCGTACAGATAACTTACGTATTTATACACATATCTCACAAGCTCTAACTGGAGTGTTTCGTGAGGAGTGTAAGAAAAACAACATGCAGCGAGAACAGGAGAACATAACAGAACTTAAAAAGAATACCAGCCCATCCCCTTCCAGAAAATGGGCGTAAGTGAAGCTTCTCCTGCGTGCACCTGACCTTTGTCATGGTTCAGTAGCCTACGGATAAAGGCGCCGGACTGCTTCGGTCTCCCGCTCCCTCAGCTCGGGATCTTCCTCTCGATGCTATCGAATTGCCTGGGCTCGGGCGGCTCTAACGGCTGGATCAGCACGCCCATGGCGAGCACTTTCACGGGCGTATTCTCGCCGCCGCTCGTCGAAGGCTGCCAGTTCCCCGTTGGAACGCACAACGCGTGGCCGTCCCATCCGTTTTCCGAGAATGAACTGAACGAAAACGAAGCCGGTGGAAGCACACGCGAAGCCCTTTCCTGCCTTTCCCCTCCGGCGGAAGCGAAACGGCTGATTGGTTGCACGCGGGTCGTGAGCGCGCGCCTATGCACCTAGAATCTTTTCTAATGATTCACGCTCCGGTGCCGGCGCAGCTGTCAACTCATCAAACCGCCCTTTCCCGCAGCTGCTCTGTTCTGGGAGCACTTGGGTTTTTGCGTGACCAGACCACCACTGAAACTTGTGAGCCAAAACAAGCATCGTTTTAAAAGGACGCCAGTTAACATCAAGCAAACGAGGAACAACAACACACTGGGCCATCATAATGTGCATGGCTCGATGAAAGTCTTGGCAAAGAACTGCAAACGTATGTATACATATAAATAACAGGCAAAAGACAAGGATGACAGCTAAGTCACATGGGATAAATGAAACAAGCGCGCATGACCATGGAATCATTTTTTCGTGTTTATCTAAAGGATTCCAGGTTATAAGATTCAACAACTTGGCTTGGAAGTTCATTCCAAAGTGCTATTGCCGGAGGTAATGCAGATTTTTTAAATACGTTTGCACGGCCAAACACACGTATGAAACTGTGCGTGTTATATAAGCGACGAGATGTGCGAAGTGCTCAGGAAAGTGGTAAGCTAGTTGGGTGTTGACTGCGAGTAATCTGCAGTAGCAAAGTAGCTATTGTCCTTCTTGATTGAAGAGATGGGAGGAGCGATAGTGATATCTTTATAGCAGTAATGTTGCAATGACTACTGTAATTATTGACGATGAAACGTGCGGCAGTTTTGAACAGTTCTAGAGAATTCATTAAATATTCTTGATGTGGCGATTCCTGATGATTCGAGCTCTGGACGAACAAAAGTTATGTACGCTATTTCACGAGTGGCTGAAGGGGTTTCACGTAGCTTTCGTTTAGGTAACCAAGTGTGCTAGGTGCTTTTGCTGTAACATGTTTTATATGCTCCTTCCAAGATAAGTTTCTTGTAATATGGATCCCGAGATATTTGTACAAGGGGATGACAGTGAGAGCACTGTTATAAAGCGAGTAAGTGTAAATAGAGTTTATTTGTTTTTGGCTGATGGTCATTAATTTGCATATTTCTGTATTTAGTGACATTTTCCATAGCGCACACCAGTTTGTAATTTCATCTAGATCTTTTTGAAGAGCGAGGTGGTCGTCTGGCGTTTTATTTTGCGATAAATTACGAAATCGTCGGCAAATAATCTGATTGTTGATGTAATGTTGGACGGCAAATCATCGATGTAGAAGAGAAACAATAGCGGACCCAGCACGCTTCCTTGAGGTACGCCAGATATCACATCGGCCAAGGAAGATGAATGATTGTCAGTAAACGTAAACTGTTTGCGTTATGTAAGTTCCTTATGTATTGTATTATATTGTGAGGCTCTCTAAATATAATTATGATAGTTCGGCGATCAATCTAGAGTAGGGAACGCGATCAATGGCTTTGGCAAAGTTGATAAAGATGCTATCAATACGGAAACCATTGCCTAGGTATGCGAATAGCTCATTAGTGAATTACATAAGTGTAATGTCACAGGGAATTCCTTCCTAAAACGGTGTTGTTTTGGATAGAAACAAGTGTTAGCTTCTAAGTGCTGCTCAATACAGGATGCTATGACATGCTGTATTAGTTTACATGGAATGCTTGTTAAGTATATATTATGTTGGTGGACTTAAAGATGGAAATAATTCTCCCGACCTTCCAGTCGAATGGCAGTTTCCCTGTCGATAAGGACTGCTCAAAAGCGCTTGAAAGAATGGGGGCTGAACATTTGACTGTATGCTTTAAATGTTTATTAAAATTACCATCATCGCCAGCTGAGGTATAGACCTTTAGGTTCTTAATTAGAAATGAGAAGCCGGAGGCATCAATCTCTATTGGCGCCATATACCTGTAGTTTACATCTGTAATTGCAGGAATGGTATAGTAATCCTCGCGTGCGAACATCAAGGTAAAAAAAGATCATAAAAAGCATCTGAAGATTCTTGTGAAATAGGCGCTCCGGTATCATCTTGGAGCAAGATTCTGTCTCAGTGTCCTCGAGGGGAACTCACTATCCAAAATTTATTTGAGTTATTTTTTTATCATGGATAGGAGGTGATATGAAAAGAAATTGTGCTTAGCGCTACGAATGTTACTGCAACATTCTTTTTTTCTGATTCTTTATATTTTAACCATGCCACTGGGGTTCCTTGCCACTTAGCAGTTCTGAACAGGCGTTCCTCTTCAATTTTTAATGAGTGTATCGTCCTGTGATAGCATGGTTTTGAACTATTTACCAGCAAGCAAATTAGCGGAATATGAGCCTGTGTAGGCTGCATTAGTGCTTCCCTAAGGAGTCGCCAGTTTTCCTCCACAGATCGGGGGGGAAAGTTACGTGTGAACGAGAAGTATAAATTGTCTAAACCTATGTTGATTGCAGTGAAGTCAGCCTTTTAATATTTAAATATGCGCTTAGGTGTCGAAGTGTATTTGTATAAGGATAGCTCTAATATAAGGTAAACGAGTAGCTGATCACTAAAACCAGGCATCAAAGAAACTGATGCAACTGTTTTTGGGATGGATGTGAAAACGAGGTCTAGAATATTATTGGCACGGGTGTGTTTACAAATCATTTGCACTAAGAAAAGGTCTAGCGTAAGCTCCACGAAATTGTTGAAGTGTTGGCAGGGTGACGTTAGGTTAGCCCAGTTAATTTTGGATTAATTAAAATCAAGTAAGAATATGTTAGCTTTTGAAATTTCGCTAAAATTGTCGTACAAATACTACATGAACGTATCTGCGCTGTCTGCCGATCGATAACACATTCTCAATACATTCTTAGAATGTGAAGATGGTACACAAACCAGGTTATTTCAAGAGGGCTTGAAATTTCGAGTGGAAAGACAATAATGCTCTTAACGGCTATCAACACCCCACCGCCCCGTCCCTGTATTTACGACAGATGCTGTAGTCAACTGATGGTTGTGGGAATTCGTCATCAATGATCTCGAAGTGAAGCCGCGTTTCTGCGAGTAGAAAAATATTGCAGATGCTGTTTTCTAGACGCGAGCAAACTTCAACACGTTTTGGAGTATACTGCGTATATTCGTGAAATATATCTAAAGCTGCGCTACAGCATTATGGACACGTGAAATCTCAGGTGGACGACAATCTGACGAGACTAGCTGCCTTTGAAACTGTTATCTCGATGATTGAATAACGCTGTCAGTGGAGTGAGTGAACACCACGCTGTCAGTGGAGTAAGTGAACACAGTATTTTCGATCTCTAGTTTACCGACGGCTAGATTAAACGACACATTTCTGGACTTCGCAAATCCGATTAACTTTTTTCTGGCTACACGTATTTGCAATGAAAAGTCTTCAAGAACAGCAAAATTTGTATTTCTGAACGCATAACCTTTTTCAATTACTATTTGCTTGCCCTTGAAGAAAGTGAGTTTTGTAATAACCATTCTGCATTTCCCCACTTGACATTTTCAAAGACAATCTGCACGCTCAACTTCCGAAGGTTGAATTGTAACGCCAAGCTCTTTTGAACATACATCAATGGCGTTGCCTTCTCACGCTGACCACGTTTCATTGGAATCGTTGGGGATGTCAAAAAGAACATTACATCACCTTAGTCGATTTTCGGTATCATCACACCTAGATTCAATAGTGTTAAGTTGCTCAGATATTGAAATAGTAATTTCAGGCGTGCGGACTGGCAATGCATCTTGGTTTTAAAGCGCAGCTCTTACGCGCCCATTCCCGCGGCGAGCGTTGGCGGCGGCGGCGTAACCAAGCGAACGAGCACAGCGAAAGATGAAAGCGAGCGCGAAGCGCAGCGGGGGATGGAAGGCGTGAGGAGGAAAGGGGAGAGGAGGGTGCAGCAGAACCACGAGGCGGAAAGCAGAGGAGGGCATGGGGAAAGCGTGAGGAGAAAAGCGTAGTGCGGCGACGATGGCTACAATATGGTGCCAGAGTAGCACGCGTCGTCTGGTAGGTCTGTCGGCGGCGGCTGCTGTGAATCGCGCCCACGTGCCACACCCGCGCGGGCCCTCGCGATCTCCCGATCAGCGAGGCAGTCGCGCCACACTTCGCTCCGTTTGCAGCGTGCCGCATGAGACAGATTGTCCGCGCCAGCCAATATATCGCAAAATGAAAGCACGTATAGAGCTGCGCTCAAATTCCTCTTTAAGAAGTACCGTAATCGTCAGCGATTTTTTTTTTTTTTGACGATGACATGTAAACCTCAAGAACACGTATCCTTGAAGATAACTGCTGCAATTGCACAGCGATAGAAGCTTGCCAGTGCTTAAGTGCCTGTGAATCGCTATGCATATCTGCCTGTCCACTTTCAATTATGGTTACGGGTTCTAAAAGATCAGTTAGCATTTCTTCAGGTCCTGGATTTTCCTCAATATCGCCAGAGAGAAGCACAGTCATTATCTCAACCCACATTAAATTAAATTATGGGGCTTTACGTGCCAAAACCACTTTCTGATTATGAGGCACGCCGTAGTGGGGGACTCTGGAAATTTAGACCCCCTGGGGTTCTTTAACGTGCACTTATAAATCTAAGTACACGGGTGTTTTCGCATTTCGCCCCCATCGAAATGCGGCCGCTGTGGCCGGGATTCGATCCCGCGACCTCGTGCTCAGCAGCCCAACACTATAGCCACTGAGCAACCACGGCGGGTTCTCAACCCACATTGCTATAAAGCTGCTGCAACGCTAACACAAGTTAGAGAGCTCAGTGGGGCACAACACCATGAATAGGCAACGTTTGCCACTCCGAACGAAAAATAATTGACTAGCCCTCCCGCCGTGCGAAAGTGGATGTCCAGCGAAGCTGTTGAAAACCACCACTACAACTGCTGAGGGGGCACGTAATGCTTTATTGCTTTAGAGTAATAGTACTAATGGTAACTTACAGTAATGGTAGTAATGGGAGCAATGGTGATTCAAACAGCACGCCGTCGCTGCTCGTATTGCCATTTCTTCCTCCCTTCGAGCTCCTCGTATTCACGCTGCTTCTCGGGAGTCCTAACTGTGCGTTGCCTACCTATAGCGATGCTGCAACAACAATGAAATCGGTTGCTAGGCTGGTTCTTTTATATGTGAAAGGCTAGTGACGTCACTCCCCACATCGCAAGCTGCCATCGCCGCGGCAGCTTGCGCAACATTAATCTTTACCGGGAAACGTATGTGGGGAGCGCCACGTGCTTCGCATTGTTATCAGGAGCGCCTTATCATCAATTATTTGGTTCGGATGCTTGTTTTCTACCTGTTCTTTATTTAAACAAGTGCTGTTCTGTATGTTCTATGCGTGATTTCAAAGAATGTATGAACTTTTCGCTTCACTTTTCTGAGTGATTTAAGCCTGCTTTACCTCCGTAGCGGCGTGGCCACTACCTCCGGGATCGGCCCACATTTGTGCCCACGGACGGCGCCGCGAAAAATATATATCAAAACGTTTATTAAAAAAAGTGCGGAAAGCGAGTGGGTGGAGCCCCTAATTCAGGGCCCCGCTGGCTTGAGCGGTCCGCCGTGCCTAGTCGAGGAGCGTTAGTTGCATCTCCCAATCCTCTCTGACGAGCCAAGTGTCCCGCTGCTCCCTTCCGGAAAGTTTGCCGGCTATTAAATTAAAATTAAATTATGGGGTTTTACGTGCCAAAACCACTTTCTGATTATGAGGCACGCCGTAGTGGAGGACTCCGGAAATTTCCACCACCTGGGGTTCTTTAACGTGCACCTAAGTCTAAGCACCACGGGTGTTTTCGCATTTCGCCCCCATCGAAATGCGGCCGCCGTAGCCCGGATTCGATCCCGCGGCCTCGTGCTCAGCAGCCCAACACCATAGCCACTGAACAACCACGGCGGGTAGTTTGCCGGCTATTCTCGGTGTATTAATTTTGGGTGGCCTCTTCTGGCAACCCCACGAAATGTGGGCGAGAGTTGGCCGGCCTTCTCACCATGGACAGCGAACGCTGTACAGCGTGGGGTGAATGGCATGCTTCAAATAAAGGTTTGGAAATGTGTGCGTCTGCATTCGGCGCCAGGTCATGACAGTCCCGCCTGGATAGGTCAGGGTGTGGTGGACTGTACTTTCTTCGATCGCGCCGTAGTTGCTCAAGGATGTCTCGTGGTAAGAAGGGGTTTCATCAGAGTGGTCGGCCGCTCGATTGACAAAAGCACGAGCTGCACCGTTCGCTGTCTCATTGCCCTCGAGTCGTGCGTGGCCTGGGCACCAGATAACCATGTGTTTCAGCGTTAGGTTGGATCCTAATAGGGCGAGTGGTGCTGTGTGGTAGCCTCCCGGTGAGGAAGAGTCTACATGTGAGTTGGGAATCTGTAAGAGTTGTCGACAATTGTCCCAGAGCGTTCTTAAGTTTTAATAGCTAGTGCGATGGCTCAACTTTCTGCGGTATTCGCAGATGCAACTCGAGCCGTGGCGCAAGTCACAAGCCCTTGATCTGCGGCAACTCTTACTACTGCGAGGGCATACTTGTAAGCACCACATCGAGCGACATCTGTGTCGACTGTATTCTTATTTCCCCCGAATTGCTGCATTAATTTTCGAGCTCGAGCAGTTCTACGACCCCGGAGCTATTTTGGACTCATGTTCTTGGGGATTGGAGTACTATCATCCTTTCACGAAGGATTTAGGCAGAGATTCCAGTTCTTCTCCCGCATACTGTGGACGAGTAAGGTAACCTACGCGGCAAAGTAATTTTCTGCCAGGGGAGGTTAAGCTAAGCCTCTCCCATTGAGATATGAGCATCGCTGCCCGTAGCTCCTCGTGGTTATTGTGAATCCCGAGGGCCGGCAGGCGTCCAGTAGAGGTTCCCTGTGATAGGCCGAGAGCCGCTTTGTAGGACGTTCTGATCAGCGCATCTAGGGCCTTCAGTTCTGTCTTCGTGGGGTCCTGGAAAGGGAGGCTATATGTGAGACTACTTAGCACAAAAGCCTGAACAAGCCGGATCGTCTCTGTTTCCTTGAAACCTTCTCGGTGTTAGGTTACTCTACGAATCATACTGGATATCAGTTTCACCGTAGTCCTAAAGGATTTAATTGTGTGGTCTACTCGTTTGTTGCTTTGCAGCCACAGTCCGAGGACTCGCATTTTCTGAACCTCCCTTATCTGGCTGTCTCCTAGAGATAGGGGGACCGGCTCGTGAGTTTGACGGCCTCGACCTCGAATCCTGATAAATTCTGATTTATTGGGAGCACAGCTCATTCCGCTTCTTCGAGCGAAGGTTTCAACAGCGGTCGCTGCTTCTTGCAGGATTTGTTCTTACGGTCCTAAGAGCCGCTGGTTGCCCATAGGGTAATATCGTCTGCATATAACGCGTACCCTAGCCCGGGTATGACGTCGAGTGTTTTGGCTAAGCGTCTCATGCCGATATTGAAAAGAAGGGGGGAAGAGTATCGCCCCTTGCGGTGTACCTCTATTGGGCATGGGAAAAGGGTCTGAGCGCGTAGTGCCAATGCCTATTGTCGCGATGCGAGAGGTCATGAAAGAGCGGGCGTAGTCATGGTGGTCAGATGACTACTATGACCACTAAAATAAAATTATTAGCACGTAATTTTATACGTTATCTTTCGCTATTTAATGGAATGGCGAAAGTCTAATTCTTTATTGAACTGAAATAAAATGGGTTGCTTCACTGCATCTATTTATTGTCAATTTTCACTTCAGTTGGAAGAGAAGTTTCATGTGTAAAACCGGCTAAGCAGTTAAATGAACTGTGCAGCAGACTTTTGAAGAGTGAAATGTTCAGACTCTATACACTTTTTCCATGTCTGTTGCACACCTCATTGCTTCCGCCGATGAAAAGACTCTTCAAGAACAGCGCATGCTCCGGAGCTATCAAGTACGACGCCATCTTGAAAAGGCCGCATGACGATGATTTTGTTTGCTTCTGTGATTGGCTGACGAAGTAACACAACCCCGCACGGTCCGTGTGCCTTGGTTGCTAACTGCTGTTCTTTTTAAGTTGTATTCTACTATAGAAATCTTTATTTTACAACTTCGCTTGTTTACTTGTTCTTGGCAGTGTTCTTCCTGTGCTTCTTTCCTGCGCGAGTCTATTTGATGTGGTTTTTTGTTTGCCAAGTAAAGGAGATGTGTATCCCGCAGGCCTACCTATGCGATACACCTTGTTTCATTTCTCTTTTGCGGGTTTACACGTCTTTATGGCGAATGGTGGATACTCATATTTGTACTAGTAAGGGTACCCCCCCCCCCCGTCATTTGCATAGAAGGTTACCTTGGGTCGCCCCCCACCCCCCTCCCCGAAAAAGAACCCTGGGTACGTGCCTGGACTGAGCGCTTGGGCTCAGTCAAGGCACCGCGCTGTAGAGAGCGCGGTTCGTAACCGCGCTCTCTACACTGGCCACGGATTCATCGACGTAAGCTTTTAGGCTTTGAAATTCTGCGTACATATGCTGCTGAAAATTTTGAATGGTTTGTAATTCATGCACAACTTGTTGGAGTGTGACCTCCATAAAATTCGGCGTCGTTATAACCTTGAAAGGCGTGCCTGCTGCTTTAGTATGTGCTGTTTTGTTCGGTTCGGTGCAGCGACTAGCCTTGAGGGAGGCCAACTCTCGCTTAATTTCTGCCAAGCTCTCGCGGAGAAGCTTGTTTTCGTTAATGATCTTCTGATATTCGGGATTTTCTGTTACAGGAGCAGTAGGAGAAACGACTCGTGCCCAGCTTACCATGTTATTTTGTGGCGCTTGCTTGGTCACAGTGCCGGGAGCCCCAGATTTAGGCGACTTTGACGATTGGGAATGAGGTGTGTTTTTGGCATTGGAGTTCTTTCATGTTCGCGATCTTGATCTGGATCGACGGCGAGTCCCTGATACCTCTGGCGAGGGATCCGATGCTGATTCTCCATCATCGGAACTGAACCAGTTGACGTGGCTTCGTTGAGCTGTCCTTCCGGTAGTCCGTTGAACGCCAGTCCTCGGCGTTCTTTCGCTTTGGGGTTTGAGACGTTTCTTACAGCTTTGGTCTCCTGTCATTTGACCCTCCCCACAGGAAGCACACTTGGGAGCGCACTCGTGTCCGGCTACAGGGTCCCGTTGTCCACATGTACGACATACTGGAGTGTCCGGCTGGGGACAGACGTACGATCGGTGACCCATTTGGTGACACACTTTGCACACCTGAGTGGGAATCTTATAGGGGTAGCGAGCAAGTTCTCCGTTGTAGTAGACGTAACGCGGCGTAATCGCTCCAAAAAAAGTGATAACGGCCGTTTTAGAGTTACGGAACATGCACGCTTGGAGAATTTCAACCCATTGCGTGCGTATGCGTAGATTCGCTTTTAGCGCTTCAGGCATCGTGTGCGGGTCCACGCCGTGAATGACGCCCTTGGTTGTCCCGTCACTTGTCGCTACAGAGGCGTTGACCGAATGAGGCCGGCTGTTGATGTTCAGCTTTGTAATACGTCTAACGCAGTCCGCCACTGTCTGGTGCGGCGTGGACACGATAAAGATGTTGAAGCCTGCCTTGATTCTGAGCAGAAATTGCTCACCTGATATTCTCCCACTGCATGCAGCAATCACGGCGTCCGCCAGTAGTGGACTAGTCAGGTTCTTGACCGGTAGCCCTTGATGCAGTCGCACCACTATCTTGAAATCGTCCTTCGGTAGGGGGGGGGGGGGGGGGGGGGGGTAACCACCTGTATGCTGGTTTGTGTTTACATTTTCCAGCTGCATGACCAGCTGAAACTTGTTGATTCTTCAAGGTCCCTGAATATCCCAGTGCTTTGATCTTCTTCTCTTTCGCATGGTTTCTTCTGTGCCGAAGCGTGAGTACCGTCTGCCAATCTCCGTCTGTTTGGCTCTCTGCCCCGGCGTTCTGGTCGCTGGGTCGTCTTGGAGTCGTGAGGTTGTGAGCAGCGGAGTCTTGAAAATCCTTGTTGTCAAGGTCCTGGTGGCTCGTGTCCGTCATCCGCGAGGATCCGGGACGCGCAGTCGCGCCGGAGGGTTGATTTGCAAAAGCCATCGACCGCGCATTCGCCCCACACTGGCGTTCCAGCGGCCGCCTACGTGGCGGCTTTGATCTTAGCGAGCTCGCACGAACGAAAGCTTGTAAAATAATAATTTCCGGCCACTCACAGCTGTGGGTAGTTTCACTCGAAGCGGGACCACTTTACAGACTCGTGATGATCGTGGAAATCGGTCGCACACACAATTTTCCACCAAAATGCAGGAAAATTCGCGGAGCGCATGTGGACACGACAGTACTCGCCGTCGCTACAAGCGCACTCCCCACGAAAAATGGTGACCAGCGAGAGGCCAGAAGTTTTGCTGTAAAACAGTCAAGGTGTCTAACATGGAACATTAACAAGGATGAGTGAGCCCTTACTGCAGCGATGTTGCGCCCGAGTGAAGCGCTTGCCGAGGGATCCTTTTGTAGACTGAGCATGAGGTTAATAACGGAAGCGGTAGATGTAGATCCAGGTTGCGGACCAATGCGGTTAGTGCAGCCACAAAGCACTGGTAGCGTCCAATGGTCGAGTAGATCCGGGGTCAGATATCTTGTTGGCGCGTTCGCACTGCACGCAGCAGCAGGCATTGAAGCCGCCGGGCACGCAGCTACGGGCACAGTCATCAGCACGTCCACCTGGAACATTAACAAGGGCGAGTGCGCCATTCCTGCAGCGATGTTGTGCCCTCTGCCGAAATTAATAGGATCACTCAACGTAGACACGCCCGTAAATGCTGGGCACTCCGTGGCAAGAGACGTTGTTGAGCAATGTACGAGCCGAGGCACGCCAGAAAGCTGCCCGCGCACGACAGGTGCAGAGGCGCTATTAAGATGGGCGTCGTCGTCCAGCGCCAATGTACGAAGCTGGAGACGAGATGTGGGGCCTGCGCAGACACGCAGTTAGAAAATGTGTGGAAAATGTGAGGGACCTCTCGTGATTACGGAACGGCTGGGCCCGAATACTTGGCGCGTGATTGGTACAACGTATGAAAGCGGCTCGAACAGACGCAGGGACAAAAAAAGCACATTTGCCTTGCACGTGTCTCGCCTGAAAAAAAAAATTTGGAGGAGGCTTAAGCTTCGCCTTTAACAGTGGAACGTGATAGCATTCAAACATGCAAAGATGCCTGACTGCTTGTGACGCTTCCCGGCAAGCGCAGCTTTCTTGCGGAGGCGCGAAGGTGAGCGCTATCTGGACGGTGTTGTTGCTAGGAGCCGAGCGGGCCGCGCCGCTCTATAGATGGCAGAAACGCTAGAAAAGGGGTCTGTGTTTGAGTTTCCGCGTAACAAAATTGTTTTATGGTATATTGTAATTACAATCTGACGCTATCATGTCTGTAGTTTGTATTTAGATCGTACTTTACGATTTTTCTGACGCGTTTTATTTTGAGGAATTCAATTATTTCAGTAAGGCCCCTGCGCCACGTGGAGGGCCTGCGTAGTTGTGATTCGGAATGATTTTTCGCCAAACAACGTCCGACGCTAACACCAAATTTTTTGACAGGCGCGGCCCTTATGCGTTGAAGCCCGTCGGAGATGATGTTCGCTTCACCTGAGCGAACGCAGAGTCGCCGATGGTGGGGAAGCTGAGGAGGAAGACGTGAGGTGAAAAAGAGGAGCTCTGGCGGTTGGTCGATTGTCTGTTTCTTTACAGTCAAAAGTTATTAGCGTGAGTGAAGGCCTGGCGTAACAAGCCAGCGTAAGCGAAAGGCCACGTTAAGGTTCCCGCATACACGAACCTTGACAGCGTCCATTTGAGCCATAATTTAACTATTTCGCAGTAAACAAGCCTACCACTGAATTATGAAAGTAAAAGCTTTTAAAAAAAGCAATCTGCCCTGTGTCTATTTTCGATCATATAGGATCCTATGTAAAATATTGACTCGCCATCCCGGCCCTGCGAAAGTGGATGGCCAGCGAAGCTGTTAGAAAACCACTAAAATGTCGTCGATGCGGATGTGAAATGTTCTTCGACACTCGTCATATTCGCGCTGCTCTTCCGGAGTCTCTGCGTGGTCTACCCGTAGCGGTCTTGCAATGAACTGAATGAATTGCTAGGCAGGTCGCCCTATTATATATGAAGTTCCGTGACGTCACTCACTGATTCGTATGCTGCTGTTGCCCCTTTCCCACCCGAGCAGCGTATGCAACCGTAATTTTTACCGGGGAGCGCACGCGGGGAGAAGGAACGTGCCTCGCATTGTTCACAGGCACCTTATCATCCATCATGAGCTTTTGACGCTTGTTTTGTGCTTTTCTTCATTGAAATGAATACTGAGCTGTGTGTAGTATGCCTGATTCCAAGGGAGATAGCGCTTTTCTTGCGGTTCATTTTTTTCTGGCGGACACGAAAAATCTTCACCAACTAGAGGCTAACAGCTTATTAAAATATGGGGTTTTACGTGTCAAAACCACTTTATGATTATGAGGCACGCCATAGTGGGGGACTCCGGAAATTTAGACCACCTGGGGTTCTTTAACGTGCGCCTAAATCTAAGCACACGTGTGTTTTCGAATTTCGCCCCCATCGATATGCGGCCGCCGTGGCCGGGATACGATCCCGCGAGGCTAACAGCTTCGCTGTAAAACACGTTCCCGTACGGTGATTGTATACGGGTCTCCCTGCTGAATAAATGCAGATAGAGTTGGAAATGGAAACGAAAAGTTTTGTCTCCCTTGAAATTTCGTGAGGGTGAGCAAATTAGACATCCGCTCTATAGGTCCTAAGATGGTAAGGCCAGTGACACACTTCTAAATCTCCTTTGAAGATCTAACTATATAAAAAAAAATCGCATGCAACTTTTTGTAGCTATGAAGGCAAAGCTATGGGGCGCGTGGCTGCTGCACATGTGTTACCGCGCCAAGTAGTCCGGCAGCGTTCGAGCGTGCTTTTGGTTGCTCGGAAAGGAAGCTGAATCGATGTACCATGTACGTGCGACGGTTTTGCGTTTGGCCGGACGCAAAGGGCAAGAACCACAAAATAAGTAAACTTTTACACTCAGTGGTGTGTTCTGTCCTAGTTGAATGTTGCTGATTATGTTTTCTCTTCCCCAGCCTAACCTAACGTGGTTTAAAACGCAGGACTCTTTTCAGAAGCGTTCTCATTTGTGCGCGCTTGGCCTCCGTAGCTTTCCCTTCATAACCACAGAAAGCTGTCCGCGAGTATAGTTTGCCTGCACCGTGCGTGTGACAGTTCTTGAAAAAAACGCGTGTTGTCTTTTCTTTTCTTGCGCGGCATCTGTCTTCTATCATCACCTCTGCTGCCATTTCCCACGCCGAAACGCATTCCTGTCTTCGCCACTGCCGCGTTCCTTATTTGTGAATTTCTCTTTCGCACAGCGGACGCATTTCGCCTGAACACCTCCGATGAGCGTCGCGCACAGTTTCATGCGTTTTTGCGAGTCTGTATTTTTGTGTACATGGCAACTCATTCAAGATCATTTTCTTGCGCGTTGAGTCTTTCTTCGTGTGTTTCCTTCCCTCGATTGCCTCAATATAACTTATATCAGCTTTTTCTTCTTCTTTTATCTTGTTCTTTTTCATTTTTTTTTAATTTTGTAAGGCTGCCCGCAACAAGCCGCGCAAGGAATGAGCCGCTTATTTTTCACCGTCCGGAGCGAGACTGCATTACGTTATCGAAGCGTCGACGAGCATGCGTATACGCATGCTCGTCGAAGGGAAGGGAAAAGAAGAAGGGAAAAGCAAGAAAGAAAAGACAGACGCGAGGAATCGGTAGAGTCAACGCTTCGGAGCTTTTGCATCACGCAGACGACGACAGAAGACCGAGGGATGAGAAGCTTCTCTCCATTCCTCGGAGGCGTCCAAGTCAGCTCACGCTTCTTTTTATGTTGATGATGCTGCTGCTTCTGTTGCTGAGCGATAACAACGCCCTGCGTCTATCGCCATTTTCGGCTCCTCCATCGACTTTCTCTCCCTGCATTTTTCGGCCGTCATAAATAAAAAACGAAAAAACCTCGCGGCATCAGCGACTCTGTTGCGACCTGACTCGTGCTTCCTTGTTTGCGAAAGCCACCGCGGTGATCGCGTGGCTTATAAATGAGCCTCGGGGAGGCTTTTGTGCTCGGCGGACAAGATGGGCGCGCGTGGCACGGCGCTTGCTTTCTATCCCGGAACGCTTGCTTGCCGCCTCGCGCGCGATGCCCGCGTCTCTCTCCCTCTTTTTTTTTTTTTTTTCGCCTCTTTCAGCTGTTACTTTATGCTCAGCAACCTCTGTTTCCGTCCCAGCTGCTCGCGGGAAAAGCGAGAAGAAAGGAAGCAACCAGCCTGAATGCTTGGTCCCGCTGCAGCGAACGCGGAAATCCTTAGTGCGTGGCCTATGCAGCACAAGGATCGACTTGTTCCGTGGTATGGCAAAAGAGTGAATGAAAATATCGGGTTCCTTTTAAGCGCCAAAGTCAGCAAAAGTCTTGCCTCTTAGAAAATGATTGATGAAGCTTTGCCTCCCTAAACGAAGCAAGGCGCACCAAAATAAACCATTACACAAGCATTCTTACGTCCCGCCGTCCGCGTCACAATGCACCAGCTGGGATCGAGATTTCGCGAACCAATGCCCAGCATAGTGACGGGTAATTAAGGAACGATTCATTCAGCGGTCTGCCAGACGTCGATTAGTGGATGTACGGGCCTTCGACGTGACTATATGAAAACAGGCAAAGGTATTTACTTTTATTTTAGAACTAGCTTCAGGTGGTGCTTTCCTATATAGTGTGTACAGATCATTCAGATTCAGCCAATGACAATACCCCACCTAGGGAGCACTTGGTTCACGTTTTCTTTTCGCTGTATGCGGTGGCGCTAGCTTCTGCGGTGTGAACTCCTACGTGGCACAATGTCCCATGGCATTGGACGTTACGAAGTCAAGTACTATTTACAAGGTGACCGGACGCTTTAGGCAGAACAGCAGAACTTCAATACAGAGAGGATGATGATATTTGGCCAACTGGAGAGGACTCCCATATACGCGTATGCGAAACCTCGCTTTGTCGGAGGAGTCGCGCGTAGCGATAATGGAATTGCCGCGCCTGCTCGGTCGCTGAGGCGACCAATGGGACAGCGACCGGAGCACAGAGCCGCCGCACCCTGGCGACCCGCTGCTGGGTGACGTCGCTCCGAGGGACGCGGCTTTGCGCTCGCTGCAGCTTCCCAGTTTCGGTTTTGCGCGGTTTGATAGCCGAAATGTGTCGTGCCACATTTCCTCGGGTAATCGCATTTTTCCAGATCCAAAAGCTGATATGGCCAGCCCGGAGAGTTCGCTTCAATTTCCCAATTATGATGCGCAAGCAGGAATTAAAAGCGCGCAAGTTAATTAATATATTTTTGTTAATTTGCGACTGATTACCACGTATCACACGTCACCCTGTGGTCGCCACCGCTGACGGCATGTTTCCGAAGGAACCACACTTTTATTTCAACACGGCTATTTTCAAATATTACTTAACGTCTCCGTAGAAACACCCTGCATACTTGCACGTGCGCGCTCGCCACAGAGGCAGGAATGAAACGCGCGAATCAGCGCGCGTCGAACGTGACCGGCGTTCTACGGGAGCATCACATCACATAGCAACAAGTTTCTTATAAAGGTAAGAGCATGCCAGATCGCGACGGTTGCAACGTTTTCTGCGCCGCAGTACAATAAATCAGTTTTCGTGCCGTCGCCGTCATACTACCTTGGATTATAAAAGTGCACAAGAGAAGAAAAAGAGGGCAGCACAGAGCGCACTGTCCAACTTATACGCCTCGTGTATCAACCGGTCGAGAGTCTCCACTTCCGCACTGCCGAAATTTATATATGGTGCCGAGTACATAATGCGGCTCACAATCAAAGCCTGCACTAGCAGGATCAGGATCGGTTCCTTGAGTCCCCTCTTCCTGCTGGTAATCCATTGCACGATGCGCAAGATATGCGTCGTCGTGTGTTGTAGCTTCTGTATGGCGTATCCTCCGCCCCGTCCTTTTGTAAGTGTAAGCCGAGGATACGAAGGCTGTCCACCTTGGTGATTACCCTATAAGTCCTAGTCATAGGTCGATGGTCAGCGCTAGGGCTGTTGATCGTCACCGTGGGTGCTTCTTGTTTATGAGGAGCGCCAACTTCTCCTGCACGCGTTGTAGTCTGCTTGTCTCCACGTCTCTTGCTACGACGTCTACTGCCGCCTGTAATGCATCTTGTTCTTTTCCTATGGACCCTCCGACCGTCCATATGGTGATGTCGTTTGCATACAAGGTATGTCTGATCCCCGGTAGTTCTCGAGTTGGGCAGGGGGTTTCATCATGGCCACACTGAAAAGTGTCGGAGACAGCATTGACCCTTGTGTCATTCCTCTATTAAGTGTGTCTACTCGCTCCGATCTCTCATTTCCCAGCCCTAATGCGGCTCTACTATCTGTTAGAAAAGCCCTCACGTAGCTGTAAGTTCGTCGGCCGCAATTTGTGTCAGCATGACTGGCTAGTATGGCTTCGAGCTCCACGTTGCCAATGGCCCCTTAGGTCTACCGCATGCAAGAATTGCTTTCGGATGCCAAAATAGACCGCCAAGTTTAAATTTCTACTCAGTTAGGTATAATCTAACTAACACACTGGAGCAATGGGAGGCACAATCCGCCAGCTCAGACCCGAAGGTGCAGAAGGCTCTTCTGGGTCACGTTCGGCTGGCGGCAGAAGCCAGTGGAGCCCTGGACTTGGGGCGCCACCCATCAAGCTCCTAATCCCCTATTCCCAATTCAAAAAAGTTATTCTCTCTCTCTCTCTCTTCGTGCAGCCACGGCGTTGCTGCATTCAGTACATCTTCTCTGAGCTGCAGAAGCACGTCTTGCGTTGACAAGTTGGGCCCAAAACCAAACATCGTGTTTGGCGTCAGTTGACGTTCTTGGAGAAGCGTTTGTAGCCTGTCTAGGATCACGCGTTCCATCAATTTACCGAGGCAAGACGTGAGTGAAATGGGTCTTATGCAGGCCGTTTCTCCTGGCTTTGACATTAGCGTAATATCCGCGTGTTTGAAATCCGGAGGTAAGGTCCCTCTGCTCCAGTGTATATTGAAGAGTTCCAGTATAGGCTGCACGGTTGCATCGCCCAGGTTACATAGCAACTTGTTGGTGATTGTCCTTGCCCGGGGTGGTGTTTCGAGGGAGTCTTGCGGTCGCTGGCATCAGCTGGGAACGCTCTATGTCCTGGTCATGCTCGCTCTTTTCTAGTCCGGCGTAGTCAGCAGCGTATCGGCTCCTAGTATCGGCTGGCCAATGTATATGCTTTGTAGGGCACACAATAGCTGATCATCTGTACCTCCGTAGTTGTGTAGTATTCGGCTCATCGTGTGGTTGCTTTCTCTCTTGCTCCGGGTTGGATCTAGTAGACGCCTGAGTATGTCCCACGTCTTCTCAGCGCCTAGCGTTCCTCGGAAGGAGTTACAGAACTGGTCCCAGTTCTGTCGTTCAAGCTGCTTCGTATAGCGCTCCGCCTAGTCCGTTAGCTTCCGATGAAGCCAAGGAAAGGATCACCGAAACTAGCTGTGATTGAAATTGAAATGTAGAAAATGAAGAAGAAAAGGGAAATGAAAGTGGACAAAAATATAACTTCCCGCCGGTGGGAGCCGAACCCATAACCTCCGCATTACGTGTGCGTTGCACAGCCAGCTGTGCTACGGCGACGGCTATCAATTCATTTCCTCAATTCAATCAATTATTTTCCATTTTCTTCTTTATTTTCTACGTCGCAATTTTCGCCACAGCTAATTTCCGCAATGCCTTCCTTGGTTTCATTGTATTTTGCCTTTCTGTGCTCATGAATTACAAAAATTGAACCCTTTGGTTTTCCTTCTCCTTCCGTTATATATATACTATAATACCGAGACCGATCAAGTTGTCCAGCGCTGTTTATTCCACCAAAGGCAACGCCCCCAGCTCACGCGCGAAGAAGTCGAAGAACAGTGAAGATGATGATGGCTATGTACAAATGAAAACGACGAAGTACGTTAATAGTGCTTACACTAACTTCCCCCCGTCATGGAAGCGGCCAGCCTGGCCGCAGATTAGAGATTATCTAAACGGGGAGTGAAGGGCTTCATCCGCGAGACGTGAACAATTTCAGCATTCCGGCGGCGCCGGTCAGTGACGGAGTGTACTGGGCGAACGAGATAGTTCACTGCAGATGTTTGCTGCACAACGGTGTATGGGCCAATGTAGCGTGGAAGGAACTTCTCACAGAGGCCTGGGGTGCGGACTGGAGTCCAAAGCAGGACTTGGTCTCCAGGGTGAAAACGTAGGTCACGGCGTTTGTTGTCGCAGTAACGCTTGCGCTCAGCTTGGGTAGCTTCTGTGCTTTGCCGGGCGATTTGACGGCAATGTGCAACTCGGGCAGCGAAATCTTCCGGAAGCGACGCGTTAGGCGAAGAAGGTGCGAAAAATAGTTCTCTGTCGAATATGGTGGAAGGAGATCGTCCATACACAAGGAAGAAAGGGCTGTAGCCGGTAGTTCGTTGAATAGCAGTGTTATATGCGAATGTCACAAAAGGAAGAATTTTATCCCAGTCAGTGTGGTCAGGACGGATGTACATGGAAATCATGTCAGACAGCGTACGGTGGAAGCGCTCAGTAAGGCCATTGGTTTGCGGATGATAAGTGGACGTAGATTTGTGGACGGTATTAGTGGCTCGAAGAACTTCCTCGAGGACTTGTGAAATGAACGCCTTGCCACGGTCACTGAGAAGAACGCGAGGAGCCCCATGGCGCAAGACGATGGCGCGCAAGAAAAAGTCGGCGACCTCAGAAGCGGTGCCGGATCGCAGAGGGGCAGTCTCGGCATATCTTGTTAAATGGTCGACCGAAGTGACAATCCAACGGTGACCGGAGGGTGTCAACGGCAAGGGACCATATAAATCAATGCCAACAAATTCAAAAGGTGCGTCCGGGCAAGGGAGAGGTTGTAGTAAACCGGCAGGAGGGGATGTCGAGCGTTTGCGGTGCTGACATGACGCACAAGAGGCAATGTATTTGGCCACCGTTGAGGATAGGCCAGGCCAGAAGCAGCGGGTCTTTATGCGGTCGTATGTCTTGTGGAAGCCTAAGTGGCCAGCCGATACATCGTCGTGAAGTGCCTCTAATACCCGCAAACGAAGGCAGCGAGGTAGAACTGGGACCCACCGGTGACCTGTTGGGTGGTAAATGTAGCGGTGTAGCACGCCACCTTGAAGGCGGAATTGTCGAAGTTGGCGTCGCAAGCGGCTGTTGGGCGGTTCGGCGAACCCACTAAGGCGATCCATGAGAGCTCGACAGTAGGAGTCGGCCCGCTGAAGCGAGACGAAATCAGAGCGTGATGAAAGCGTAACTTGGTCCAGGGATGTTATCGAGAGTTGGTGAGAGGCAGGCGTAGCATCGGAACGACGTGGTTGGGAAGACGACGGCGCGTTACCTGGAGAGAGTGAGAGTGGGCAGCGAGACAATGCGTCTGCATCATGATGGTGTTTTCCAGACTTGTACGTTATAGTGAAGTCATATTCCTGCAAGCGGAGTATCCAGCGTCCTAAGCGTCCTGACATGTTTTTCATTGATGACAGCCAACACAGAGCATGATGGTCGGTGACGATGGTGAAGTGGCGGCCGTAAAGGTATGGGCGAAATTTCTGAATCGACCAAACGATAGCCAGGCACTCTTGCTCTGTAATGGTGTAGTTCCGCTCAGCTGGAGAAAGTGTTCGGCTGGCATATGCTATGACTTGCTCTTTAGATGCTGTATTACGTTGCAGAAGTACTGCGCCAATACCTTGTGCGCTTGCGTCAGTATGGAGTATGGTGGGGGCACGATTATCGAAGTGGCGAAGCACTGGTCCGGAAGTAAGATGCCGCTTAAGAGCTTGAAAAGCCGACTCGCAGTCGCTAGTCCACGTGAAAGAGGCACCGGTAACCAGTAGCTTGTGTAGAGGAGCTGCTATTGCTGCGAAGTTGCGTATAAACCTACGAAAATATGACGCCAAGCCGAGGAAACTACGTAGATCTTTCTGTTGCTGGGGGCGAGGAAACTGAAGAACGGCACTAATCTTGTCGGGGTCAGGCTGGATGCCATCTTTTGAGACGACGTGACCCAATACTTTTATTGTTTTGGTTGCAAATTTGCATTTTTTTGTATTGATCTGGAGACCAGCATTCGCAAGGCACTTGAGAACTTCGTCTAATCGTTGAAGATGTTGGCTGAAGTCAGACGAAAAGATGACAATATCGTCCAGATAACAGAGGCATGTCTTCCATTTTAGACCACGAAGTACGTTGTCTATCATGCGCTCAAATGTGGCAGGAGCATTGCAAAGGCCAAAAGGCATCACGTTAAATTCATAAAGGCCATCCGGTGTAGCGAATGCGGTCTTTTCTTTGTCAGTCTCGTTCATCGGAATTTGCCAATATCCTGATCGAAGATCAATGCTGGAGAAATACTCCGCCCCTTGTAGTGTGTCCAAAGCGTCGTCAATTCGAGGTATTGGATATACGTCCTTGCGTGTGATCTTATTGAGCGCTCGATAATCCACGCAAAAGCGAACTGAGCCATCTTTCTTCTTTACCAGGACCACGGGAGACGCCCATGGGCTAGATGAAGGTCGTATTATCTTCCGCGCAAGCATGTCAGCGACCTGTTGTTCAATGACCTTTCGTTCGGACGGCGATACACGATAGGGGCGTCGTCGTATTATAGCGGAACCTTCGGTTTCGATACGGTGTGTAGCCGCAGGAGTTTGGCTCAACACAGAGGAACAGCTATCGAAACAGGCTTTGTGTTTTGCCAAGACCACCATTAAGGCTTCGGACTGCGCGGCTGTTAGGTCAGAACCAAGAACGGCTGGAGGAGGGAAAGAATCATCCAAACCTGAGGTTGGTGCTGGCGATGAAGAAGGGCAAAGCGTGACTAGAGAGATTGGTTGAGTGTCGGCGAGGGTTGCCACAGTCATCCCTTTGGGCAGCATCACAGGATCTGGGGTCGTGTTGCAAGCAGACAGAAGGGCGCGGCCGCGTGAAAACCGGACGAGACAGGTGGCAATGAGAATTCCGCGAGAAGTACAGCGGGAAGAAGGGGCGACTAGGGCGTCTCCGTCGGCGATCTGACTGGACGTTACGGCTACAACGTCTTCGTGACCAGGACGCAGGACGTAGTCTGAAGCGAGGACCAAGTTCACGCATGAAAGTGAAGAGTCCGCAACAGGTTCAAGCTCTGTATCTGTGATGTGGACAACTTCTTCTCTACATGAAATGACGGCTGAAGCAGAATGTAGGAAGTCCCAACCAAGTATAAGTTCATGGATACACGTTGGAAGGATGATAAACTCGATGTGGTGGCGTATGCCGTCGATGAGAACACGAGCAGTACACTGTCCGTCAGGGTGAATGAATGCATTATTAGCGCCACGCAAAATAGGTCCAAGATAAGGCGTTTTTACTTTACGGAGCCGGGAACACAGATCACTCCGAAGAACAGAAACGGCGGCACCGGTATCGATGAGAGCTGATGCGGGAACACCTTCGACAGTCACAGAAAGCATGTTGGCCGGGCGAACAGGAGGAATTTTTGAAGACCGATAAGAAGCAGTTTCCCCTCCAAAAACTGCAACAGTTAGTTTTCCGAGTGCTGGTCGACAAAATGGGAAGTGGGACGAAGTGGTGATGTAGAGCGCCGGTAAGGGGATGGAGAACGACGTCTGGCCGAACGGGAACTATGAGGCAGATTGGGAGCAGCTGGTGGAGACGGAGAACGCTGTTGAGGGAATGAGTGCGGTCCGGGATAGTAGTCGTCTGATCGGCGAGTGCGGTCTCTTTCGTGCTCAGCATAGCCTCGCCTTTCATCCTGCTGGCGCCGGCGGCAGAAGCGAGATATATGGCCGCGTATGCCACAGTAAAAACAAACCGGACGAGGTGGACGCCACTGAGGGTACGATGGCGCAGCAAGTGCTCTGGTTCCCATCGAAGCCAAATGGTCATAGGAAACGCCAGTAGGCACGGAAGTCACGGTAGGGGTGGGTAGCGAAACAACATCCGCGTAGGTAGGGGTGGAGCGCGCTACCGGAGCAAGATGCGTCGTGGGTGTAGTCATCGCTGTCAACTCCTGCTTTACGACCTCGCGCAAGTCGAAGGTGGGGGTTGGTGCGCAGGCAGCAGGGGGACGCTTTAGGTCTTGTAGTTGAAGCTCCTCGCGGATGATGGTGCGGATAAGAGCACGTAGATCTGGAGAATGAGCAACCTGAGGATCGCTGCTGTCATGTGGAAGACGAATAGACTGCAGCTCGTCGAGGCGTTGACACGTTGAAGTGATGTCTTGGACAGAAGCCGGATTTTGCACGATTAAGGCGTTGAACGCGACAGGCCCAATGCCTTTTAAGATGTGGCGAACGCGTTCGGCTTCCGTCATGCTAGGATTCGCACGGCGGCACAGAGCCAAGACATCCTCTATGTATGAGGTGTAAGACTCTTGGGGAAGTTGGCGGCGCGTTCCCAGCTTCTGTTTGGCGACTTCTGCACGGCCAGACGAGGAAGCGAAGATTTGCCGCAGCTTCGAGGTAAACGTGGTCCAATCCGCGATGTCGGTTTCGTGGTTGAAATACCACGTCTTTGCAACACCGGTCAAGTAGAAGGCGACGTGCCTCAATTTCTGGGTGTCGTTCCACTTGTTACAAGAACTCACGCGGTCGTAGTGGTCGATCCAATCGTCTACGTCATCACCGCGGAGTCCCGCAAAGACAGGGGGATCGCGCTGAGGGCTCGTCACAGTCCAAGAGGGCGCCGCAGGTGGGGTCGTCTGTGTGGTAGGGTTTGAGGCGCCGGAAGGGCCGGGGTCGGAAGTGTCCATTGTTGTAGGGGTAGTTGGGTGCAGGCGGCGACCGGAACGGAGCTCCAGGGAGGACGGGAACGCGAGAGGACGTCGGGATCTTGACGTACCTCCACCACTTTATAATACCGAGACCGATCAAGTTGTCCAGCGCTGTTTATTCCACCAAAGGCAACGCCCCCAGCTCACGCGCGAAGAAGTCGAAGAACAGTGAAGATGATGATGGCTATGTACAAATGAAAACGACGAAGTACGTTAATAGTGCTTACAATACATATATAGAACGGCTATAGAAAAGACATAATCTCAGTGAGAATGGTTTCGTCCGCCATTAAATCTAAATTCTTCATCCTCGCTTCTTGCCCTAGCCCACTTCGTCTTCTTTCATGCAACCAGCGCAGAGCGGTTCACTCTTCCGAACTTCTTTTGATTACACCTCTTACTGTAATACTTGCATATGTTGCTGGTAGAGTCGCACTCGGTTTGACCGGAGGCTCCGGTGTACTATATGTCCTTCAATATTCCATGCTGGTATGCGGTCTTGACTACTTGAAATGGTCGTAAAATTTAGAATATCAAGGCACAGCTCCTTTCCTCACAAGGACATAGTATCCAGGTTGTATGTCCGGTATCTCACTGTTGTGCCTTTATCAAGGTTTCTCTTCATGCGGCGCTTGTAGACCTGTTCTTTGACAGTTTCAGTGAGTTCAAGGTTTTCTAGGAGGCCTAGCTCACGATCTGCAGGAAGTACGGGTGCGGTGCCCACAGTGGCAAAATGAAGACTGCAGCCTAAACCAGTGGTGTACGATCTGTTGTGATGTGTGTCCGTGTGTCTCCTTTTTTGTCCTCGTCTTTACTACGCGCTCAACTACTACCATTCAAGGTGAACCAACAAGCCCATTTCGCCACACTTATCGTTTCACAGCGCCCTCGAGGCAGCACTTTCAGCCATCTGCAAAGTCTGCATACATCTTCATATACTGTGTGGCGTCTCGTATGGCACGTTCCGCTAGGCCGCTTGCTGCAGGTTGGTATGGAGAAGAATACTTGGTCCGTGCTCCTGTACCCGCTTCGATAACTTAGCACTCCGGAAAGCCGGCCCGTTGTCGCAGACTAGCGTCGTTGTGTGTTGAAACATTCAACCTTGATGAGATCCATAATGCTGTTTGCGTCTTCTTTATCAGTTTTACTTGCAATCATCCTTGTGCACACATCTATGGAAAGTAGGAAAGCTTGAGTTCGTTTGAATCCTTCCCCCTTCTTTTTGAGCTCCGCGAAATCCGGTTGAATTGCTTCGAACGGTACGCTTTGATATCCGGGCTTTGTCATAGCGTCTGTCGACTGCTTGAATTTAACTTTGTTCCCCTGGCACAGGTGGGATGCGCGAATGTAATTACTGATGTCGTTTTTCATGCCCGGCCATGCAAATCTCATGAGTTATTTCTTATATGTGCGCCAGAAGCCATCATGTCCGCCAGATCCAGGAGTGTTGTGGTACAGATGAAGAATCCTTTGAAACATAGTACCTTTCCACAACTTAATATTATTGATTACTTATATTCTCACTTTATCCGTGTACAAGCAGCGCTGGATTAAGGGGGGACTAAGGGGGCTGCTGCCCAGGGCCTCACCTCGGACAGTAGGAGAAGGGGGCCCATTTATTCTAACCTGCTTATTATATGGAACCATGGGCAACGGAACTTCGAGCGACATCTATGAAGCGAGAAACCCCAAACGAGCGGACGGGGCCCCCCGCCTAATGTAACAGCATGCGTTTAGCCTGATCATTTGGGGAGAGCTTGTCGAGCTGCAAAAACAGGAATCCCCCGCCACACCGGCGGGGCCCTCTTTCTTACGAGACGAGGTGCGTTTGCTTGGAAGAGTTTTCGTGGTTTACTGTCAGTCCGTCTGCCCAGTGCTGTCTGGAGAGGAGGGGCAAGGGGGAAACACCTAAAACATGTAATGTGAGATGAGTACCTAAATCTTCCTTGGCCCTCGTCACCACCACGCCACCCTCCACCTCACAAATAGTTCCGACGCTGTCCTTCTCATAGAAAGGATGTGCTGCAGTACCCAACAGTGCCTCCCATTCGACTTTTCTTTACCGTGATGGTAATTTGGGCGAGGGAGGATGAGTCCGATAGCAGATGACGATGAGTATGATGGCAGAGTCTAGGCAGGAAAGGAAAGAAGACGTCACACGTGCTTTTGTCCGCGTGCCGTGGGGCATGGAATGTTCACTGTTCGGGCTAGGGTTGTGGAAGAGTGAAGGGGGAAGTTGGAGAGCAGGACACAAAGGCCTGTCTCCAGGGCCCATTCCTGCCTAGTGGCTGCGCACCCTCGCGCGTGCTCGACGGGAAAAGTAGGTCACACTGGCCGCTGAACTTGCCAGAAAGAAGTAGACAAAGATGACTCAGAAACGACGAAGGGCGTGCAACTTCGCCCGCGCTAGGAGTCGCCCTCTCCCCTTCGTTCTCGCGCTCGGCGTCGACGGGGCAAAAAAAGATCGAGAACCTCCTAGAACAGACGATTGCTCCTAGCCAATAGGAAGACGAGACCGAAATGGGAGAAGGAGTGAGTTTGTACGGAGAAGGAAGGAATTTGTACAAGGAACTCTATGCGTATGTGAACGCCTGCTTTGGCGCAAGTAATAGACAGACGCGGCGCGCGTCTATAAAAGGAAGTTGATCGCGGGCTCCGATTCAGCCCCGATCCGCCGGTTAAGTTTGCATAAGCCCGCCCGCTGAGGAGCTTCCGGGGGACGCACCACTCTCGGCCAGCCACGCACCATACAGGAAGCGTGCGCCAGTCATCGGGACGGCCACCGTTGGACACCTGCGGTCGCGTCGGACTGACGAAGTGCCCGGTGAACAATTAGCATCCATTCATGCGAAAATGCTCGGTCGGAAGCATCAAAGTGGTGCGTCTAAACGAAAGGCGAAGTTAGAAAGAGAAGAGCGTGAAAAGAAGCTACCAAAGATGACAAAGTACCTACTGAATGCAGCTTCCGCGGAGCAGTATGATCGCTCTACCCAGAGTCCGTGTCAAACTCCCAATAGTACCGACTATGCTTCTGTAGAGGACTTGCCAACTCCATCACCACGGTTTCCTGGCAAGAAGCAAGGTTTGACTCATCTTGGTTGTCTGGATCCTGTGAAAACGGTGCCAACCTCGGTCGTCCATATTTCTGAGCAACCGACGATAACCGAGGCCTGTCCTGTTCCTGAGTCAGCAACGTCTATGCTAATCGGCCGGGCCCCTGCCACAGGACTCCAGGTGTCCGGTCGGCCACGCCCGATTTCTACTACTGCTGATCAACAGGTGCCAAATCTCCCCGATGAGCCTCCTTCTACTGACGAGCGCCAGGAAACAACACTCCAAGAGCCGACTCACTTGTTTCCTGTTAGTTTGGCTTCAAATAATCATGTTTCCACCCGCAAAGTGTGCCTCGGGAGGACGAATGAGACGGCTTCTCGTTGCGGCAACAGAGAAGTACAGACACCCCCGCAGCAAGAGGTACGTTGCGACATTCTCCGAAGTGACCCTGCTAAGTGGCCGGACGTTATTACTGACAGCTTTCGGAGTGTATGCCTTGAGAAAGGGCCATTGCATTTTCAAAATCGGGCAGAAAATTTTCCGTCTTCCGAAAGGCAATACAGAACTCAGAAACGCTATATGTCACCTCATCTTTTCGTGCGAAAGGCTGGGAATGGGGAGGCGTACGAGCGACACTGGTTAATGTACTCGGAGTCCAAAGGTTCCGTTTACTGTTTTATGTGCAAACTATTTTCGATTTCAAGCAACCGCAGTGCTTTCACCACGCACGGCTTTTCTGATTGGAAAAGAGCAGAAGAAAAGGTTTGCGCAGATGAAAATAGCGTCGAGCACCGGAACTACGTGGCAGCATGGCTCGCCCGCTCAAACTCGAGCAGCACAATTGACAAGGAGCTGGTTATGCATCTTGTCACTGAGACCGCTTACTGGACAGAGGTGTTGAAGAGCGTAGTCGTTGTAGTTAAGCTTCTAGCTGAGCGCAACCTAGCGTTTAGGGGCAGTGAGGACATCTTTAGTTCACCGAGGAATGGCAATTATATGGGAGTGCTTGAGGTCATTGCCAAGTTTGATCCCTTTCTAGAGGAGCACATCAAGCGCTACGGGAACAAAAGAAAAGGTCACCCATCGTATCTGTCAAAAACCATTTATGATGAATTTATCGATCATATGGCAAATACTGTCAAGGAACGTCTCGTTGACGAAGGGAAACGCGCAAAATACTTCTAATTGTTGATTCGACTCAAGACCTTACTCACGTCGATCAGCTGTCAGTTGTTTTACGATACTATTTAAATGGGAAAGTGTACGAACGTTTTCTTGGATTTGTTCCAATTGAATCGCATCCGGCTTGTATCTTTTCGATACCGTGATGTCCCTCTTGACGACCAATGGCATCTCAATTGATGATTGTAGGGGCCAAGCTTATGATAATGCGAGTAATATATCAGGAAAATACAAAGGACTACAAGCTCAAATAAAATACCTGAACGAATTGGCAGCCTACGTCCCGTGTGCTGGTCATTCACTGAACTTAGTTGACGCGTGTAGTGTTGACAGTTGCATTGAGGCAGTCAAAATTTTCACTGCAATTCAGAGACTGTATGTGTTCTTTGCTGCCTCACCTAAGCGATGGAGGTATCTTTTGGACAGCATGGGCAGAACTGGCCAGCAGCTTGTTTAGAAAAGTATCTCTGAGACCAGGTGGTCAAGACACGCTGAATCATGTAAGGTCATTCTGAAAAATTTCAATGCAGTTTTGTGTTGCCTTGAAGCTATATTAAAGAATGAGGAAGAAAACGGTGACACTAGGAACGAAGCGCACTCTCTCTTCAAGAAAATTACAAAACTAGAGACTGCATTCATGGCGATTTTCTGGAGTGAAATCTTGGAACGCTTTGACAAAACGAGCGTAGCACTTCAGAAACCAGGCCTAGACATTTCAACTGCTGTAGACCTGCTGAGCTCTCTAGAAGGCTTCGTTAATAGTTTGCGACCTCTCTTTGATGCCTTCGAAGAGAGAGCACGCACGCTAAGTGCCAATCAATGTTATCAGGATGAGGGCAAACGCATCGTTCTGAGTAAGCACCCAGACGGAAAAAGCGATAGTGCGCTACAAGGTAGAAAAAAGTTTATCGGAGAGACCTACAACGTTGTACATGACAGTCTAGGCTTTGCGAGTGCGAAAGGCTGCCTACACTGAACTCTGCGAAAGGTTCGGATTCTTAAAATTGCTGACAAAAGTTGGGAGCGAGGCCTCTCTGGCACAGTAGGCTGAGAAGTTGGTGAAAACCTACAAAATTGAGCCACCATTTCCCGCTGAAATGGTTCAGCTTGCGAACTTTCTGCCCAACCCTGTGTGCCAGGACACGAGTCCCCTGGGAATAATGAAGTTGCTGCACGAAAGAAAGCTTATTGATGTGTTTCCGAACCTTTCTATTGATTTGCGAATGTACTTAAGCATACCCGTGGCAAACTGTGAGACCGAACGATCGTTTTCCAAGTTGTCGCTGATAAAAAATCGCCTTCGTTCGAGCCTCCTTGACGACAAGGTGAACTCGCTTGCTATCATGTCCATTGAAAGTGACCTCCTCCACGATCAGAACAGACTATAGACTCTTCGAATAGAATAGACAGAATAGAATAGACAACAGACTCTTCGAACAGACTATATCTGATTTCGCCAAAGCGAAGGCTCGAAAGATACCATTTTAAAAGAGGACTGTTTGCACTATACATGAATAGTTCCAATAAGTTTCTTGTGTCGCCTCCTAGCCTCCACGTTGCCAATGAGACGCTGAGCAGTGTAATTCAAGATATGCAAATCTTCGTTGTTCGTCTCTTGTTTGTTCTTCTTGTGATATTTAGCGTGCTTATAAAGAACTGTATTTTTGTTGTGTTTGATAGTGCCACGTATATTTGGTGTCGTCCTTGCTTGTCTTATCTTTAACGAAAATATTTTCAAATAATGTTTTGTAATTACAGTTGGTAATTTTCATCTGTATTCCAGTGCATGTTTATGGTGTTTGTATTGCATTAAGTATTGTATACATATATTGCATATTTATAGAGTAACGGGTATAACAATTACTGCAGTCTGATGCTTGAATTTTAATAAAGGATGTTTTGGATACAACCATGTGTCTCCTCACGGGATTAAACTTAGTGATGCAAACAAAGTTTAGCTTCAGAAGGATAGACATCTGAGCTGTGTTGTCTTTTCTATGTTCTTGTTCGTCTTGAGTGCACTAAACTTTTCCTTAAAGCCTAGCTTTTGCTGCAAACAGAATGCAGATTAATAACAAAGTGAACATATGTGTTGGTGTTTACAACAGCACGCGTTTCAAGCAAGTTTTGTTGTTTTCCTTATAATAATAAGAATAACAATAATCCTGTTGATCGCACTTCGTTCTTTTTAATTTGGTGGAATTAAAATGAAACGTGGCATATTTCCAGTAGCGTAGCAGGTGACGGGGGGAAGGGGGGGGGGTCAGTATAGGGAAAGGGGGCCTGCATGCGCATTAGCGCAGGGCCCCCATTTTTCTTAATCGGGCCCTGTGTACAAGTAGTCTAGATACTGCGTCAGCACCAGTAAAGAGTGAGCCAGGGTGGTGCGATATTATGAAATCAAACTGTTGCAGAAAGTTGACTAATCAGACAGTGACCAATCTGACATTGATTGTGCCATGCTCAGAAGTTAAGTCAGCGCTAGATGGTCAGTGAAAAGCGTGAATTTTGCACATTCCAAGTAAGTACGAAAATATTGAAGAGCTTTTAAGACGGCCAGAGCTACCTTTTCTGTGGCAGAAAAGCGGCTTTCAGCGTATAGTTATAGTAGCCCACAACGTGGTGTTTGGCTCGATCAGCTTGTCTTGAGGGTTTCTGGTATAGAACTGCATCGGTTGCATAGTGTAACGCGTTCGTGTTCAGCACGAAACGGAGAGAAAAATCCAGTATTCACAAGATGCGGTCCGACGATGTTAGTTTTACCAGCTCACAATAGGCACTTTCACACTCCTTTTCCCTTTAAAAAGGCATGTTTTCTGGGTTCAGTGGAATTTGCCGTTCAGTGAATTTGTCGGTGGAATTCATTACAATGAACAACGACAAAACGCATTCTATACTTACACAAACAAAAGTCACACAGTTCATCACACGCTGTAGTAATGGATAAGTAAGGTTAAACTAAACTTATGCACATTGAAACACAAGCATTAAGCGAGTGAACACAAGTTTCGCTTGCACTCCTCTTCACAGTAGTGGAAGTGCGGTCAATTTTTTTCGTTCCTTCACTTAGTGCAATCTGCCAAAAGCCCTTGCAGAGACCTAGTAGTGAAAAACAATGGCAAACACCAGTTTCGTCAATGATGTCGTCGATTCTCAGCATTGGATAACGTATCAATTCGGTTTGACGATTGAGCATCCGGCAGTCCGTACAGAGGCGGAATGTTCCGTCTTCTTTTGGTGCAGTAGTCATAGGAGGATCAAATGGAGGCCATACCTGCGTCCAACATTTCTTGCAACTCATTTTTCAGCCATACTTTTTTATCTCTGGACATATTATAGGGTGCTCTACGAACCACTGTTTTATCTGCGACCTCGAAAGTAACGACATGTGATTTCATCTCTGGAGGATAGCTCCCCGTGGATGTAGGCTCTGGATACTTTAACTTTTGGGTGAACTGCGCGAGGACGGGACAAGAAAGGAAACAAACACGAGCGCAGACTATGAACATATAATTTATTTGAAAATGCACAGAGCATATATACTGACGCGAATGCACACGTGGTTAGTCGGGGAATGAGTATAGCTGTTATCCAAGGTAGTCAAGCTTTTTACTGCCACATAGATTCACGGGATGCTGACGCATTTTCCTCTTCTGTGGGTTGCGTGGGCCTCAAATATTTCGCGCGTGAGGCGATTCTTGTATATTTTCAATATAGTGATGCACGCAAACTCTGGTTTGCAACCGCAGCACGTCGACACGTGCAAAGCCAGATTGCTTCCTTGGCCGGTTCTGAGCGAGCATGTATGCTCTCTGAGGCGGTCATTAACACAACGTCCCGTCTGTCCGATATACGAGAGACCAAATGACAGAGGAACGTTGCACACAACACGCTGAGGCAACCCCCAAATTTCCTAACCTGCTTCTTCTTGCCCTTTTCGATCGTCGCATCGTCTCGGTTGACCAGCCTAAATAAATGTGCTAGTTCGTTGGGCGCCGAGAAAACAACCAGCACCCCGTCCTTTCCAGCAATTTTCTGGTGTGATGTGAAATCCTATGCATACAGTGAGCTTGATGACAGCAAATACACGGTCTCGCTATGACTCTTTCTCCGGGGCTTGTGATCCGCGGTAGTCAGTAGTGTGTCGTAGACTGCGGTAACTGGTCCTTCACGATCATCACAGTCATGATAGAAGCTTCCCAGGTGTTTGTTTATGAAGCTGTCTTCACACTCAGATTACAACAACGATTCTAGATGTTCCCTCAGCTTATAAGAATCAAGTTTTTCTGTTCTATCGTCTGGCTGACTTCTCAATGTAATGTTGGCACTGAAGTCTGTAGACAACTCAAAAGGTCATCAAATGTCATTGGACCTTTCAGCTTGACTTGACTACGGATGTCGATACACAACCCTTGCGTTACCAAAGCTAGAACTGCAGGAGACGGCAGCTTCGCTTCTGCAGAATACAATAGGCGACGCATTCAAGACAGTACTCAAGCAGAGCGCCACATGTATATTTAAGCCGCAGTGCAGGGTTCCTTCTTTTTACTGCGTTACCTTGGAAAGCCACTAAAAAGTTGCTTTTCCATAGCTCACAACACGTTGGTCCGTGATCCATGAGTTGTGCATCATACTATTTTCTGACGATAGCGCCCAAATGGTAGCGTATATTCAAAATATTTGTGTCATCGGAGTGCCGATGACACAAAGATTGTCCGATTGTCACAGGCGTACTCGAAAAACCACAGCCAATTGTGCGCACTTTGCGAGTATCCAGCAATAACATCCTGCTATCTCGTGCTGATTTCTCTTGATTAAGCGGTTGTACCAAAGTTCTCATTATTTGACATTGTTGCATCATGTGCCCTTACAGTTGTTCTGCAATAGTCAAGACAGGCTCACCTTCACGGCAGGCGAAACTCATTTAGGGTGCCACGGCGTGTGGGTTCAATAACGGGTTCGCTCTGTGTCTGGAGCAGTAGATGCACTGTCACCTATCCTGTTAGCATCAGGGCTCGACGGCTGATTGCAGCTACTTTCATCACCACTTTGATCAGCCCGGTAACTCCGCGAGGAAGGTCAGTCACTGGCTCACCGTGCGCTTGGTATCGGCTAAAAACGACAGACTCCGATAACGCCTGGTTGACCAAACACGTCTCGCACAAGTCTGGTCTTCAAAAGCTGTCGGTTGCGCCAAGAGGTAGCGTTCCTAACTAGAACGGCTATATATATATATATATATATTCAAATTAGATAAAGGCGGGGAAGTTAACCAGAGTTAAAACCTCCTGTTTGCTACCCTGCTCTAGGGCAAGGGAACGGTGACGTAAGGACAGAAAGAAGAGCGTGACAAAAATAAAAGCGTGAAAAGAAAGGACGTAATCTCAGTGAGACAGGTGTCGTCCACCATTTAACCTAAGTTCTTCGTATTCTTTTGTGTGTGTGTGTGCGTGTGCGTGTGCGTGTGCGTGCGTGTGTGTGCGTGTGCGTGTGCGTGTGCGTGTGCGTGCGTGTGTGTGTGTGTGTGTGTGTGTGTGTGTGTGTGTGTGTGTGTGTGTGTGTGTGTGTGTGTGTGTGTGTGTGTGTGTGTGTGTGTGTGTGTGTGTGTGTGTGTGTGTGTGTGTGTGTGCGCGCGCGCAGCCGTAGACAGCGCCGCGTTCACGTGCCAGTGTCCCCTTTCTTTTTCCATATCAACAGAAGGAAGGAAAAATATGTCGCGAAGAGCACCCCAGCGCTATCAGCGGTCGTATCTGGTCCTTTTCTTACGTGCACGTCTGCTTTCGCGCTGAATTACTGTTAACATGCACTGGCACGCAGCATGGCACAGAAGCAAAACCGCTACGTCCAACAGGAGGTAACACGAGCAGGTAAGTCAACACAATGCGGGGAGCCGTGGTGGCCGTGGCGACATCTCGCGAGACAGCGCGCAGCTCAGCCGACGAGCACAGCACGGCGGGGAGAAGCCGCCGCGCTTGAATTTCGCGACAATGCCTCGCCTGGAATTGATAGAACTATTTAACGTTGTCAATTGCACCGCCAAACACATGGTTTTGTAGACTGCCTTCTAAATAAACCATGAGCCATTCCACTCTGTGAAGGTGTTAATTAAGGGAGAACTAGAAATATTCCGTAAAATTACGAAAATTAATTAATAAAAATTAGGTCAAACTTTGTGAATGTGAATGACCAGCGAAACTGTGTAGCATACGACAAACAGGTGACAGAGAATTTTGAGCATAGGTACGAACACATTTATTGTCTTGATCGGCGCTCATCGTGACGAAAAGTACGCACACACATTCATTTCTATATATCCGCGTTCATTCGCGTTATACATTCGTTAAATACATTCGTGTTTTCGTTTCGCTATATATCGAGGCAAAGAAATTGAGACCGAGACCAACGCACCGACTGGCAGTAGGCCAGTGCCGTCAGCGCCTTCGCAGAGGGAGGAGCAGTAGGGGAACGCTGGCATGACGGGCGGCAACGGAGCCAGCTGTGGAAAAAGACGACAACGACCGCGCGAGCAGTGGCACGAGCCCGTTCGCGCAGTTACGCCGACGGGTGCCAACGAGCCAGCTGCGGCAGAAATCGACGACGAAAGCGCGAGTCGGCGTACGAGTTTGCATGAGCCATTGCTGATGATGATAGTTTTTGCTCACAGATTTGTTGAGGGACACAAAAAATGCACGGAACCCTAGCCATAAACAGCTTCGCTGTAAAAAATTATGCAGACTTAACGCACTCGCTGGAATCTTAACAGACACGGAGCAACCTGCCGTGGGAATCTACGTGAAGCGAAGCTCTAATGAAGCAGTTAATTGAATGTTATACAAGCGAATACGATGCGTACGAATGTGTTTTCACCCTATGCAGTGCGTAACCTAATGCAATACTTATCTTTATCCCCCGCAACGATCATAACTTTAATGTCACGCATTTCCTTTGTTACACACTACTCCGTTCATAAGCCATGCCGATATGAAACCACCAAGTCAGGCGGATGCGCTCTGTGAGGCAGCGATATCACGAGGATGAATGCAATGTGTGATGCTTGTCTATAGGAAGAATGGTAACGGGGAGTACATACGCATAGAAGTACAACACATATCTAGCAGCACATATCGCAGCGGCGCATACTCATGTTCGGCGACCTTTGTGCCTATGAATAAATTTTTACACAAACAGCATCAGCTGGTAAAGTGGGTGATGTGGCTAATATACCAATCGCGTTTTCTTAAGCAGGCATTAATACAAATGACTAACAGCCGGATGGGACTCTAATGAGATAGACTAGAAGAAGAAACAGGGGAAATAAATAAATGTGCTAGTACTTCCTTACGACATTGCGTGGGAGAAGGAGAGGTCACGGACGTCCAGGCGGACGTCCGGTTTGTTTGCTACCCTGTACTGGGAAAAGGGGTAACCGGTTCTAAAGAGACACAGAAGGGAAGAGAGATAGAGAGAGCACCAGTCGCGCGGCACTCGAAAGAGAACACCAAGTCTACAAGCGATCAGTGTGAAACGGTGTCGAATACGGCAACTGAACTTTTACATGAGTAGGTGTGGGTTCGCACCATCGCACCTATGTGCGTCATGCCGGGAGATAGAACGAGTAAACCATTTCCTCCTTTCCTTTGGAAGGTATAACCCCAAAAGAAAGACGTATACTTAAAGCAGCGCCTATCGCAATTTGATCTTAGTCCCTCTCAGCCCTTGATATTTTTATATTTTGGTGCTAGCGCCCTTGATCGTGTCTGAAAGGAAGTCTGTCAGATTGTGCATGAGTAAATCATTACCACAAGGAGGCTGACATGTTCCACACAGTTTTCCTTATTATTAACACTTTATTTGCATTTGTTATTCTACAACGGCTTCACCAAAAATCAGTATGATATCTCTTTAATTATATTTAGTATTTTCATTTGAATATATGCGATACAGACCATTGAGTTAGCAGGAAGGCAATCTATTATGTTTCCGTTGCAAACCTCGGTCACTCCATCCGCACCCCTTAGGTGCCATACAGTGGATGCAACAGCAACAACTTTCTGTCTTCTATAGGGGCGTCTGTAAACCATTTTTAATGCTATAATGCAAGATCTATGCGCCCGCGAGGTGTGAAGAGACACCGAAGTAAAGAACACAGAAATGAGAGCACCCCCCCCCCCCCCCCCCCCACCGACAGGAAGCACGCGTTTCATTAACAATTTGCTCTGTCACACAAGGGACCGCGAAAGAAAGCATGTTATGCCACTTCCTTGGGGACACTGCCACAGCTGTCAACGAGGAAATTTGTCCAAGGCTTAGGTGCCCGTGGAAGTGCGCATACAGACGGTCACACTAAAAACAAGTCTCTCGGAGAGAACAGCATGTTTCAAGTGTCACTTTGTTTGAATGTCATTGCTGTTACTGTGGCGCGCCTCGCTCTGTCGAGAGCTGAACACCGACGGGCAAACTTCCAATAATCTTAGCTGTCATCCCGGATGGTCGTTCGCTCGGTGTGTCGCAGCGTGGTTCGAGACGACAGCAAAGAAGGAACCACAATTAGCGAAACGTCTTACCCTGTCTTATGGAATAAGCAACAAAGTAAGTATAAGCTGTTCAGACGGTGTACGTGGCGTTCATTATATTTGTGTCTGTCTGCAAGTGCTCAATGTTGTCGCTGAAATCGTTTTAATTCATTCCAGCCTGAAAATGCCGGTAGAATTCTGCATTAGCTCTAAATGCACTGCTTCAGCTCAGCACAGTTTACGAAGCGGAGGAAGTCGTGTAAACCTGCTACTCTATTGCGCGAGATAGCGCTTTGTTGATGGATTACAAAGGCTTGTGAAATCAGATAAGAAAAAAGCGAGAGAAATAAGAAGGAAAAGAAGGACAATACTGACACGCGTGCTGTACATGTTCATTCCATAATCATCATCATCAGGTCGAGCGCCCATTTTCCAATTGGTTGGATGTAGAAGACGACGTGAACGACGTTGGTCGCTGTGGCGCTGCCCCCAGAGTGGGTACGTGCCAGTAGATCACAAGGATCTACATCTACAGCTTCAGCAAAGGCGCCATTCGCTGCCAGTGGGCTTCTTTCGCCTTTCCTCTCACGGTAATTTATATATTATAATACGCAGAATAGTTGCCACGTTTTGAATTGAAGCGTCTGTGGTAGCGGTGAGTGGTGTTCCTCATCTCCAACTGCACACAAACTATGTGAACGATCTAAGACAAGTAACCAATCATTGCCTAATTGCATTACGCAAGAAACATCAAGGACACCATCAAATGGAACAAGCAAGCGGTGCTTGATTGTCTTCGTCCTATATCTTCCATCTGCGCAGTTTAATGACAAATAGTCACCACTCGCCCAGCACTCAGTTCCGTACACTGAGTAACAACTGTCCGCCACTGCAGTGCGTGCGCGCAGGATTAACTGCATTGTGCCATCCTCTTTCGTTTTTCTTTTTACGTGGCAGTTGGAATTAATTTCAGAAGAGAAGCACGGATATTAGGCGAAGTATTTAAGCACTGCATTCAAACATGGCAGGAAACAATCCACCGTCATATACCACCCTTGACAAGCTGGAAATTTATCAAGCATTTTTGTCGGTCTCCATGATGCTGAACAAAAGACTCGTCTCCGCTTCATGTGCATTGTCACCGAATGAAGGTCCATACCTCATTCTTTCGAATGATTGTTTGCCAGTCAATTCATATGATTCAGCTGGAATCAGTATGCGAGCACCCTAAGATCTTTATGATGGAGACCTTTGAAGTGGAAACGTTCATTCCTCCATATTAATTTTGCAGAAATTACCAACATGAATATAACACACATCAGTGTGTGACCATACCGAGAAAATGAGGCATGAAAGAAAGGCAAGCAATACAGGAAAGTGTCCCATAAGGATCACAAACATCTCAAACAGAGCCCCAGCTCCTTTTCAATCACAACATAAAAGCAACTGAAAAGCGAAGGAAGCTATTACGATGGAGCGCATTACAGCAGCCATTCTAAACGTTTTCATTCCTCCAACGCTGGACGATCAAATAAATTGTTATTTCAGAATTTAATTCCTTTTATAGTTCTTGCTTTTGTTTCCTTCCCTGTTATTTGAGATGTACTTGAGATTACACAGGTCAATTGACGCGCAAAATTTCGAATATGCCACAAAGGACCCGTCGCTTAATTTGGAACACAGCATCGAGCAAGGGCATGAAGCTAAATAATATAACAGTGATCAGAAAGAATCTCTAAAAATGAGGAAAGATTCAGAATGAATGTGCTGATCGGTACGACCACTTGGTATAGAATTGACTATATTAGTGCACGGAGCACCTAGAGTCTATATATGACGAGAGATAAAGATTCCACAGATGTATTACACATCAGCGCAAAAAAAAAAAATATTCTGGGAAATCAGATAAGAAAAAAAGCGAAAGAAATAAGAAGGAAAAGAAGGACCAACCAATGACCAACCAGTAACAACGGCGAGCGATCATAGCCATATGTCAAGCCGCCTTTTTCATATAACCGACCGAGCCGCAGGACTGCGTTTGTTGGTAGACACAGATGCGGAGGTCAGCGTAATTCCTGTGTCCAAAGCTGACCGGCGTCTCCGCGCAATGGCAGCCCCCCTACAAGCTATCAACTCTTCCGTCATTGCAACTTACGGACAGAACTCTCTTACCCTCGATCTCGGTCGTAAGAGCAGGTTGTCATGGCTATTTTGGATATCAGATGTCCGCTATGTCATCTTAAGGGCTGATTTCTTGAGCCATATTCATCTACTCGTGGACATGAGCCACTGCCGCCTGATGAATAACATCACGGGCCTGTCAGTCAGCGGTTTTCTGTCACCCGCTACTGATCTCAACCCTACTTCATCAAACTGCTTACCTGCTCTACTCAACGAGTTTCCGGAGATTACTACACAGTCTCCAATGGATAAAGCGCCTACACACTGTAACCCATTCTATTGTTACCACAGGCTCGCCCGTTCACTGCCGGCCCCGCTGACTTGGTCCTGATACACTGCGAGTTGCCCGCAATGAATTCGAGCATAGTGAAACATGCGAGCGGAGTTCGGACGAAGAAGAGAACGAAGATATGCTGGCTCGCGTGCGGCGCTGTGAGCTGCTTTCGCTGAACGATACGTTTGCATTCTTCATCCTGTAAATAAACGCGATTCATCGTCACAATTGTGGTGGAGGTGCTAGGTAAGCCAGTACTACCTAGTGCTACCTGAAGGACACCGTCTGCCAACGACGGAAGCCCAACAGTACCAGCTTCGCCGCAGCCGTCGACTTGCGGGCCTGGCACCACTACCTCAAGAAATGAGCTCGAATGGAGACACCCAGCTAGCGTCGGCGAGGGCATCTTCTTACCACTACAGGGTGCCGTGGACCTTCACAGGAAAAGCCGGCGACGACGTGGATGGGTATCTCAGCCACTATCAGCGGGGGCGCCGATCCTACGCTTGGAATGCCGCTAGCCAGTTGTGTAACGTTGGTTTGTTCCCTGATTTTACTGCGTTGGTATGGTTTGAGAAACATGAGGACACTTTGATAACCTGAGAACTATTTATGGAGAAAATTAAGAAATGCTTTGGAGACCCAGCAACGAAGAAATGTGTGGAGCATACGTTGTCGTAAACGGCTCAAGTCACCGGGGAGACTTGCAGAACGTACATTGCAGAGATACTGAAGTTGTGCAATTCGGTGGACACCCACATGGCAGAAGACAAGGTGGCCATATTCTCAAAGGTATTGTCGAGAATGTTTATCACTTCCTCATCTGCAAGTGTGGAATCAGTGGCTGACGTGATTAATCACTGTACAACCTTCTAGGTCCTTAAAACACGTCGCATCCCTTCGAAGTTTGAACGTCTGGTCAACGTGACGACGGTCGCCGCCGTCGATATATGCCATGATTCACTACCTTCTGGCCTTTCCTCCACCATTCGTCTCATTGTACGCGAGGAACTACGTCGGCATGCTTCTGTTCCTGTGCAAGCTAGAGACACGCAGTGTAGTATACATACTATCAATGCTGCAAGTTTCGACGAGTGCAGCTACTCCAACCGCGGGCCTCTGCTGAGGGCTTCACTACCAATGGCCTCTTAACGTCAAGCCGTCTTATGCGCTCCGCGACAGTTACAGCTACAACAGCCGACCGTCTCCTTTCGTTCCAGAGTGGGAACAGTGTGCCCCGTACACTCACAATACCGCGGCTTTTGGTATGCTGCATGAACGCCCCATGTGCTACCAGTGCGATGTTCGTGGATACATCGCCCAGTTCTGCCTTACACGACGTCGCCCACGTACGACATATTCCGAGCGATGTGCAGCATTCCCCCGGCGAAGCCAACGGTCCGATTACACCTACTGGCCTTCGGATCCAACTGCCCAGCAGCCCGTTTACCGGCAGAACATCTGTAGTGACTCTGCCGCCTCTGTGCGAAGCCTCACGCCGCCTACTACGCGCAAGCGATGGTCGTCATCTCCCCGGCCACGGCTTTCATTTCTGCCACTGGGAAACTAGCCTGCGCGGCCGATGGAGGTGAGGTCGACGGATGCACCGCATTGCACACAAGTATGCCTCCACCAGTTTCGATGCTTCAAAACAAGATTTATTTATTTATTTATTTAGTATACCTCAACGGCCCCAGAGATGGGGTATTACATGAGGGATGGGCTGACTTTAACGAAACAGTGATTCGGGAACAGCCTTGAATTCATGGGCGTCGGAGTGGTGCGTGACGTTTGCAGGCAGACCGTTGCAGTCCCTTGCCGTTTCACAACTCAGGTTCATTAGCTTGGTGACGATATTCCCACAATGGCTTTAATAGACAGCGGAGCAACTGTTTCTGTGATGAGATTAATTTTCAAGGAACGACTTGGCCGTAAAGTTACGTTTTATTGGGACAGACCTACTGCCTTTCGGGCAATGATCGGCGCATCTCTGTGTCCAGTCGGTGTATGCACCAGACAAAGCAGTGAAGAAGAAACTAGGCATTGGCAAGAACCAGATGTATGCGTTAAGAGACAAAGCCGGCAATATCATTACTAATATGGATGAGATAGTTCAAGTGGCTGAGGAGTTCTATAGAGATTTATACAGTACCAGTAGCACCCACGACGATAATGTGAGTGAGAATAGCCTAGAGGAATTTGAAATCCCACCAGTAACTCCGGAAGAAGTAAAGAACGCCTTGGGAGCTATGCAAAGGGGGAAGGCAGCGGGGGAGGATCAGGTAACAGCAGATTTGTTGAAGGATGGTGGGAACATTGTTCTAGAAAAACTGGCCACTCTGTATACACAATGCCTCATGACCTCGAGCGTACCGGAATCTTGGAAGAATGCTAACATAATCCTAATCCACAAGAAAGGGAACGTCAAAGACTTAAAAAATTATAGACCGATCAGCTTACTGTCCGTTGCCTATAAACTATTTACTAAGGTAATCGCAAATAGAATCAGGAACACCTTAGACTTCTGTCAAGCAAATGACCAGGCAGGATTCTGTAAAGGCTACTCAACAATAGACCATATTCACACTATCAATCAGGTGATAGAGAAATGTGCGGAATATAACCAACCCTTATATATAGCTTTCATTGATTACGAGAAAGCGTTTGATTCTATCGAAACCGCAGCTGTCATGGAGGCATTACGGAATCAGGGTGTAGACGAGCCGTATGTAAAAATACTGAAAGATATCTATAGCAGCTCCACAGCCACCGTAGTCCTCCATAAAGAAAGCAACAAAATCCCAATAAAGAAAGGCGTCAGGCAGGGAGATACCATCTCTCCAATGCTATTCACAGCGTGTTTACAGGAGGTATTCAGAGACCTGGATTGGGAAGAATTGGGGATAAAAGTTAATGGAGAATACCTTAGTAACTTGCGATTCGCTGATGATATTGTCTTGCTTAGTAACTCAGGGGACCAACTGCAATGCATGCTCACTGACCTGGAAAGGCAAAGCAGAAGGGTGGGTCTGAAAATTAATCTGCAGAAAACTAAAGTAATGTTAAACAGTCTCGGAAGAGAACAGCAATTTACAATAGGTAGCCAGGCACTGGAAGTGGTAAGGGAATACATCTACTTAGGGCAGGTAGTGACGGCGGATCCGGATCACGAGACGGAAATAATCAGAAGAATAAGAATGGGCTGGGGTGCGTTTGGCAGGCATTCTCAGATCATGAACAGCAGGTTGCCATTATCCCTCAAGAGAAAAGTGTATAACAGCTGTGTCTTACCAGTACTCACGTACGGACGGCGCAACGAGCTAAGACGGCGTGAGGACGGCGCAACGAGCTATGGAAAGAAGAATGATAGGTGTAACGTTAAGGGATAAGAAAATAGCAGATTGGGTGAGGGAACAAACGCGAGTTAATGACATCTTAGTTGAAATCAAGAAAAAGAAATGGGCATGGGCAGGACATGTAATGAGGAGGGAAGATAACCGATGTTCATTAAGGGTTATGGACTGGATTCCAAGGGGAGGGAAGCGTAGCAGGGGGCGGCAGAAAGTTAGGTGGGCGGATGAGATTAAGCAGAGACATGGCCACAATTAGTACATGACGGGGGTAGTTGGAGAAGTATGGGAGAGGCCTTTGCCCTGCAGTGGGCGTAACCAGGATGATGATGATGATACGAAAAACGAGCATGTACTGCCGAGACGTCAACGGGGAAACTATATACAGGTTTACAGTAGTGTAGCTTCCGATGGCGTGGCGTCCGTGCCGAAAGGAAAGCGGCGGCAGATATATATATATATATATATATATATATATATATATATATATATATATATATATATATATATATTGTAACACTGCGTTTGAGACGAAGGGAAGAGGACGACGGATCTTTTTGCTGCGGAGCGCAAACCGAAACCGGTGCTGGACTGTTACCTAGTCTCATCCATGACCTATAAACGCGCCTCGTCCATAACAGTGTGTGTGTGTGTGTGTGTGTGTGTGTGTGTGTGTGTGTGTGCGCGCGCGCGCGCGCGTGCGTGCGTGCGTGCGTGCGTGCGTGCGTGCGTGCGCGTGTGTGCGTGTACGTGCGTGCGTGTACGTGCGTGCGTGCGCGCCAGGTGGACGTTTCTCTGGTTGATTCAGTTCCTTTAAAAACACAGGAAAGGAACGAAAGAATGTACGAAACGCCGGGGTCCGGTATAGTCACCAAAATCCTTCTCTTTAAATATACATATGCAGGGTCCATTATGAAAGTGTGTGCATTATGCATCATTATGTGCATTATTTTGTTATGACCTGACTATCCATAGCAGCGCGGTAAAACAGGTCGGGAAATGTGGCGAGGGTTCTGCCCTGCCAACGCAGCCGGTCGCAAGGATTGGGTGGCACTACGAACTGCCCGTCTCTAGAAACTAGAGCTGCAGCATCGGGCCGCGATTAGGCTCTGCCTGGGCACTCCCTGCAGCTCCCAAGTCACTACAACCTTGGCCGAGGCAGGAGCACGGCCCCTGTCGCTCCTCCTCCTGTAACAGGGGCTACGCCATGTTGACCGCCTCCACCATGGCCCAGACGACAGTGCCCTGCTGTCCCGACTGCGCTCGCGGCCCCATTCACAGATGGGCAGACTCTGTGGGCTGTACGAGGAGGTGATTGGGAGACCTCCAGCGAACAACGCACAGCTGCCTCCTCCCCAGAGACCACCCATACCCATCACCACAGAGCTGCCCGGCGTTTCCAAACAGCGCTCCCCGACTTGTGCCCTTCATCAGCAGACGGCTGCCTCCCTCCCGCATGAGGACTACGGAGGACACCTGCAGATCTACGTTGACGGCTCGGTGATGCCGGGCTCAGGCTCGTCGACTGCGGCCTGCGTGGTGCCCGCCTTGCGGAAGAGCAGGCAGTGTCGCCTCCCCGAACATGCGACGTCAACAGCGGCAGAGGTAGCAGGCCTCCACCTGGCTGTGGACTTACTCGCGGAGGAGCTGCCAGCGACCCCAGTGACCATCTACTGCGACTCCAAGGCGGCACTTCTAAGCCTGCAGAGGCCAGAAAGCGCCAGCCTTGGGGTCGCCCTGCTCTCGACAAGGCTGATGGCGCTCCAGGAGGTGGGCTGCTCAGTGTCCCTGCACTGGCTTCCAGCCCACGTAGGGATACCGGGCAACGACGAAGCTGGTGCACTGGCAAAGCGTGCCCACCACTGCGTGGTCCCGCCCAGCCTGGCAGTGACAGCCAGTGACTCCACAAGCGACAGGCTGTGACGTCATCCGCTGGCCTGTCATCCGGACAAGCGGATGTCCTTGGGCCGCCCTCCACGACCACTTTTGCAGCGCGGCCTCGCACGCAGGCAGACCTCCCTCCTGTTGTGAGGATTGGCTGCTGCTGGACTGGGGCTTGCCGCCACCAGCACGGACTCGTCGCCCCTCCAGCCTGCGCCTCCTGTGGGGAGCCCGTGACCGTGGTGGTGGTGGTGGTAACAACTTTATTGAGACTCTGCTCAGTTATGATCTGGCAGGCCCGAGTTCTAGAATGGCCCCTCACGAGGAGCGACCCTTTCGGCCCGGGCAACAAGGGCTTTTTGTAGTTTTTCATCCGGCGTTCTGAGCAGCTCCTCCCACGTCTGTTGTGAGGGAGCTGGCAGGAGCGACCTGGGAGGGGGTAAGCCCTCGCACCCCAAAGAATGTGATTTTGGGTAGCCAATGTTTGATTTGTGCAGTTTTGACATATTGGGTTCCATTGCCCGTTGGTAATTATGGCTAGCCAATGTGGGCTGGGGAACGATTTAGTTTGGATTCGACGCAGGATCGAGACTTGCGCTCGCGTGAGGCTTGCGTTTGGAGGCGGTGTTAGAGTTGTCGGACGATCCCACCGCTGTTACAGTTGTAGTTGTCGGACGATCTCGCCGCTGCCACCATTTGTAAGGGTTGAAGGTCGTAGAGAGGAACTCGGGAGGAACTAAGTGAACAGGGTTTATTTACAGGATTTACATTTTAAACATGGGATACATTTACACAGTCTAGCGAGACTCCCAAATGGAGCCCGCAAGACGAAGCATACAGCAAACGAGCACACAGCTCACGAGTACATTGACGAGCACGGAGCACGACGACGAGCACCCTCTAGCAGCCGACAACCGCTACTTATAAGCACTCTATTTGTCCCTAGTTCCCTAGGTGAGGAAAACGTTCGACCAGTCAATTCGTAGAAAGTTCTCGTGGTCGCCTTTGTGAAAAGGGGGTAGGGGTTTTACACACACACACATGCCGCACAGGTTTCGGTGCTCTCTCCGAGGGCCGACGACCTTTGCAGCGCAGTCGTCGTGGTATCCATTGTCCTGCGTCCCCGTAGATAGGTGGTCACGCCCGACCCCAGCCGGCGCCTCTAAATTTCAGAGCTGCCTTTTTCCTGTAGTCGCCACGTTTGTCGGCAGACTGTGACGAATCCTGGGGCCCCCGTACCGCAAAGCACCCTTTTGCCAGGAGGTTCCCCCTGCTGCAGAGACCATGACCACCCGGCAAATTAACCAACAATGCACAGGGCGCCAAACGTGGCCAGCCCTGCTGTCGTCGCCGATCCTCCAAACGAGGTGCACGGTCGGTTAGCGCTGTCCTCGCTGGTTCTCTTCGGGGAAGATCGCAACGCTCGCAGCTGCAACTGGCTGAGAAAACCTGCAGGTCCGCAACTCGGCAGGCCATTCCTAACAGCGGGTAGATTCGCCTTTTTTGCTTGTAGTATACAAGCAATTTGTAGTATATATATATATATATATATATATATATATATATACAGGGTCCATTATGAAAGTAATGTGCATTTTTTGGGAAAAATAGATTTATTGACCGGACCTGTACAAATGGTTAAAATTCAACGTACTCTCCCTCTGCATCAATACACTTGCGGAGACGAGTCTGCCACGCCTGGAAGGCACCCTGAAAGTCCTTGACTGGAATGTCTCTCAGGAACGCTGCAACATGTTTTTGGACGTTTTCCACGTTCTCCCAATGCTTTCCCTTCAGCGCTCTGTTCAGTCGGGGGGGAAAAAAAGTAGCATGGAGCCAAGTCGGGACTGTAAGGGGGATGGGGTACCACCAAGGTGTTGCTCCGGGCCATAAAGTTGATAACAATGAAGGATGTGTTGCTGGAAGCACTGTCATGGTGGAGCTTGGCCGTGTCTTTGATGTCAGCCCTCACGCGCGCGACCCGGCGTTTCTATCTCTTGAGCACCAAAAGGCTGAGTTGACAGTTTCTCCTTGCGGCACAAACTCAGAATGGACGATTCCTCGGGCGTCAAAGAAGACAATGAGCATAGTTTTGATGCGAGACTTGCTCATTCGCACTTTCTTTGTGCGGGGGATAATTCTGTGTGTGTGTGTGTGTGTGTGCGTGCGTGCGTGCGTGCGTGTGTGTGCGTGCGTGCGTGCGCGTGCGCGTGTGTGTGTGTGTGTGTGTGTGTGTGTGTGTGTGTGTGTGTGTGTGTGTGTGTGTGTGTGTGTGTGTGTGTGTGTGTGTGTGTGTGTATATATATATATATACTGACATGTGTACCTTTCTCCGGCGACCGCTGTTCACCAGCTAACAGATGTTAAACGTTATCACTTAGCGCAAAACGCACCTGCATGATTTGGAACTATGTGAACGTTATCGTTCATTCTATCAGTTGTGTATGTCCTCGCTGAACCTTCTATTGGAAGATCGCACGTGCAACACGAATTGTGTGGTAGTTTCTGGAAACCACGTAGGCACCAGCGATTACACTAGAACCTTCGACAAGTGATGTACAAAAGCCGACGCACTTGACCGGCTGATCGGATTTCGACAATCACCGACTGTGTTCGCCGCTATTGTAGTGTTTTGAGTGTAATTTGCTTTTGTGGGCACAGGTTCGCCCCATAAAAAGTTAGTTATGCTATTGACAGTTTTGCTGCTGTTTTTTTTTTTTCACCGTCACTGCCAGACACTCAAAAAATAGTTTGTATGCCACTGCTTATACAGTACTGTACAGTAACTTAGTGTTGCACAGCAAAGTACAGTAATAAATAAGGGCATCTGCAAGGTGGTGCTTAAAAAGTGAGAGATTGGACTGCTACTAGCTGCTAAGCCTCTGCCGAAGGTCAGTCTGAAATTGACTGCATACTTATGCAAGTGAAAACTATAGACAACGGCCAGGACTGCTCGTAAATAAGTTGTACATAGACTGTCGATATGCTGATGGATAAAAGCAACTCACTTGAAGAAAAAAATACAAGCTGCACTAGCTATTTGTCGAACAGAGTCGTCAAAACAACATGCACTCCTGGGCGTGTACCGACATTTGAGACATTGAGACAGCATAGATATGCAGCCAGAAAATTAGACAACAGAAGCTTCTCTCTCTTCACTGCACAATAAAAAAAATATCTAGCCAAATCAGCTCAAGCGCAAGTTTCGTGTTGTTTGACTGGGTAATTGCTAAGAGCACTGGAGGCTAGTTTTGATGACTCCTCGCATTGAAGTATTTTTAGACTCCCTAATGTGCTGATAATGGTCAAATCGGACTAATAGGTAAAGCGCAGACTTCCCTTTATTCGGTACATAGCACTGCTCATGAAAGAACTCAAGCGATTAATGCTTAACCGAGAGTCAAGAGCTGGAGCCCGCTGGCAATTTTCAAGCAATTTTCACAGGCACGTAACAAGAAACACCAAGGTGAAGCTTGGCAGGAAGAGAGTAGGTATGTACACACTGGTGAGAGGCCTGCATAGCAAAGCAGATGCATTTGCTTTAGTAGCAGCACTTCAATACAGCATATGCATCTTACATTTGTTGCACATTACAGTGGATTAGCTCACTTCTTCGTGCGCAAAGTGATGATGTTCAATTTCAATGAACAGCATCATGTTGTCACAAGTTATTGCATTCCCAAGAGTAAAGGAACTAACTAAACTAAATTGTGGGGTTTGACATACCAAAACCACAATCTGATTATAAGGCACGTCATAGTGGGCAGCTTCGGATTAATTTTGACCACCTGGGATTCTTTATAATGTGCATGTAAATCTCAGTACGCGGTTGCTTTTGCATTTCGCACTCATCAAAATACGATCACCGAGGCCGGGATTTGATCCCGCGACCACACCAGCACCACACTTAGCAGCACCACGCCAAAACCACTAAGCAACCATGGCAGGTGAGAGTCAAGGAATGCCTTGCCCAAGAGCAGCTAACAGCTCACGTACGCTTTAACTCCTACATGACGCACTGTGCAAAGCATCTTGATGCGAAGCTTGCACAAATGAGAGAACATGCAAAGGTCTGTTTACAGTATTTTTTTTTTTATTGCCAAATAAAATAAGCACTCCTGAGCACTTACCTCATGCTACAGGCAAAGCACAATACTATTTACAGATGGCCTCTGATCGACACTGACATTAAAGGAACTTCATTGGTATATTTACATTTGAAAAACCTCTTTATAGAACATGTCCAAAAGGCATACGAGAGGATAGACTGAAAAGGACTGGGCCAGCAAGCCTCCTCCATGTAGAATGTATTTTATGAAAACTTGACCATTTCGGATTCGACAGACCAGCACTATTGGGACCCACCAAACCTCGACGACTGTCTCGCAGAAATGGCTCTCCCAGATGTAGGCAGTTTTGGTTGAGCCTGTAAAGCAAGAAAACGGAAATACTATACCATAAAAATCTCAAGAAAGCCATCCAATGGCATGTGTACTTCAGCATGACCGGATAAGATGGTTGGAGCAGCAAAGCAAGTGCTACAAGCTATGTCTGGTGCCGTAGTATTAACCACAATAGGATTAATGTGCAGTGATGTCCTGACATTAGTAATCCATCACACCCAATCATTAACATCAACTACTGTATAGAACTTTCTCAGCAGCAATAAGCTTCTGTGATCTTGACTTTATGTACAAGCATCACATACAAAATTAACCCCGAGTGAAGTAAGCTATGCATTCAAGAAAAAGCATAAACAACATGGCATGTTGTCACGCTTTCTGATGTTCAGTCATTCCTACCACTACAAGGGCAGGGAATTTTGGACTTCTGTACAGTGAGCACAAATGGGCCACATGCACACAGCATGTGGTCCATTCATGCAGCACTATTTTCCATCATTCTTGTTTGGCACAAGTTCGAATTAAAAGAATGTCACTGCCTAATGTCTTCACAAGGTGAGGTGAACATAGCCAAGTACTGCTTGTTTCCACAGGGAAAACACGGCGAAGGTGGGAGATGAAAATTTAAGACGAAGAGCCAAAGGAGAACAAGGTGAAAGCAGGAGCCAACGTTTCGACAAGTGGACTTGTCTTCTTCAAGGCGACATATGCTTTCCTCGCAGTTTATATAGGTGGGGTTCATCTAAAGGGGAGAGGGCATAAGATGAGTGGGAGCGGCAACAAGCGAAAAAGTGTTAGCGGCGAGGGTGTCGAATTGAGAATGAAGGAGTACTGTGCACAAGGCCAGTGACACGGTCGTTTGTCAATCACGTGTCAATCAGACGCTGGAACACATGCGGCCATTAACACGCGAGTGACAGGCAGCCACGTCATTGGCCTTGTGCACAACACTCCTTTATTCTCAATTTGACACCCTCACCACAAACACACCTTTACTCATTGCCGCTCCCACCCGCCTTACCCTTTAGATGAACCTCACCTATATGTACTGCGGCGAGGAAAGCATATGTCACCTTGAAGAAGGCAAGTCCACTTGTCGAAACGTTGGCTCCTGCTTTCAACTTGTTCTCGTTTGACTCATTGTGTTTGTTTTCACAGCAATTTTACTTAAAACAGGCATACTAAGAAACCTTTTTAAGTCATGCAACTGTGTAAGTATTGTACCTAGAGGGCACCTCTTGGCCTTTTCCAGTCTGAGTTGGCCACAGAATCCCCTGGTCGCTTCAAGTTTGGATAGGTGTAGGATACTGCACCGAAATAACACAGAAACAAGCCCCCAAAACCCAAACCGCCCACACCAACAAAAAGCAAGGTCAAAACCCAGTGCATTGCACAAAACCAAAAAATTCAGTAAGAAATATGAGAAACAAAGAACATGAAAAAAAAATAGAAATAGAAAACAGTGCAACAGCAGAACAACGTTTCAGTATTTCAAATAATGTCCATCCGTCGATCGGCAAAGGTGCGCAATAAAAAGGAAAGAACAGGATGATGTTAGTTGCAGAAGATTGGGTCCAATAAATAGTGCGTCCAGGTTGGAAGAAGTCAGTTTTTCAGTTCCAAATGATGGACGTTGCACGTTGATCAGGGCATCGAAGGTTTGCATGGCAACGCCAAGTCACCAGCCGCAGAAGGCATGAAAGAAAAGAAGGTATGTCAGAAGTTAAAAAAACAGAAGTCTGAAGAGTGTCTGAGAAAATCAAATTAATCACACAAAAGCATTTACTGTTTCAACAAGCATATGCAGGTGCTAGTATATCAGAAGAAAAATATAGTGTTGAATTCCTGTGCAGCTCCTTTACAAAAGCAATACATTTTTTTTTAACAATACAAAACATATATTGCTTTGATACCCATTTCCAAATTTTCTGTATGGCAACACTTCATACAATATCGACATGTTTGCACAGCGCAAAAGACGAGGACTGAAGGAAGAACACAACACCAGACACTTCCTTCTTTTTTCGCTTTTTGCGCTGTGCAAACATTTTGTACGCAAACAGACAGGGACAAAAAAAAGGGTAACACAAGGACGAAGCGCTCGTCCTTGTGTTACCCTTTTCTTTGTCCCTGTCTGTTTGCGCATAAAAAGTTTTTTTAAATAATGAATCTGTTCCAACTAGGCCGACTCGCAGTTGTGCAAACATGTCGATATTGAATAAAACAACTCGCCCAAGCTTCCACCTTATCACTTCATACAGTTATGTTTTACTCTACATCTTTTGTCACAAGCAAGTTTGTCAGTGATTCCACAGGTACCTTTGAAAAGTGAAATGCTACAGTATTCCTTTCCTTCTAACAGCTCCATCCTAAAATTCCGTACTTAACCCTTTCATAGCTTTTTCTCATCAGTCTCGCGATATTAATAATCATCTAAAAATACATATGGCCACTACTTATTGGGATGTTCTTCATGCCACCAGCTTCACTGTCCATTGCCTTCTTGCCAATGCAATTCTTATTTGCCCCCTTCATCACACTAATCCAACTCAGCCTTCCAACCTTGGCCACAGTGTCTGCTATGTTGCCCTTGCCTCATGCAGTTATTATCAACTACCTTTCCTTATTCTGTGCAAGTCAATCTTGTTTCTCTTGTTCTGACTACTTGAAACATTTAAATTCCAGAATTCCTCACGAGAAGCGTAAGTGAACAGCTTTAACCCTTTGAAACAATGTATACACAATTGCTTATGCCAAAGTTGTGCATCAAAAGCAAAGGCACTGATGAAAGTAATGAAATCTAAAATGTGTCACATAGATCTTAAAACACTTCTGAATGGAATTGTGCAGCAAGTTTGAATAACAAGTGCAAGATGTTTTAATAACATGAGTGGAAATGTAGATGGTTGGGTATATTTATTCAGTGTGAGTACATCGTTGTATGTAGTGGGTTCACTCCTTTCATTGTTTTTGACAATTCTTTGCACCAGGCACAATTTTCAACTGACTGCACGGGTGCTTTTCAAGCCTGTTAGATATGAAATAGTTGATGTCCTCCAAGCTGATGTTCCTGAAGAAGTTTTCACATGGAGTCCACATCCTCTAGACATGACAACACACACTAAAGGACTGAAAATTGTTAATCTATTTTGCAGCTGTATGCTTTTTACGATTCTGGAAATGTAGGAGATGCAGTTCAGGTAAGTTTTAAATGAGGAGAATCAGCGCCTGAAAGGGTCAAGTAGTTTGCGATTATTGGATACATTATGAAACCAATGTCCTGAAGTTCACATGCACCACTGTCACAAACAATCAAGAACTACTTTAAGCTCTCCGTTTCACTAAATGCAATGTCTAGAAGAAAAACCAGCTGGTAAAATACAAACACCTGAAAGGCAAATTGCTTATTATTCTTGCCCCCTTCCAATGAACCATCATAGAGAGGAGTTACCATATAGTGCGGAATATAGGTCGAGGTTTTTTCCAAAAAATATTACTAAAGTTCACCCCTCGACTTATATACCGGCCCTTGGCACAACGTGAGTAGTCGTCTGGCAACCTGTAGGAGCGCAGACCTTTCGGCATCCGTATCGTTATCACCTCCTTGGTGACCGACACGGCCCAACGTTAACGCGGCCAGAGAATCCGGACTGCCCAAGGAACAATTCAAGGGCTCCATTTATTGGGCTCGTCGCTTCATGCGACGCAAGGGACTCGCACTTTGATGGCGCACATCAATCTGCCAGAAGCTGCCAGAGGCATACGAGGACAAGCTGGTCGAATTCCAGCGCTATGTTATCCGTCTCCGGCAGCAGCATGGCTACATGTTGGGACAGATCGGCAACGCTAATGAAACGCCGGTGTGGTTCGACATGCCGTCGCCCACCACAGTGTGCGAACGCGGCGCAAAAGAAGTCAAGCTTCTTTATATGAGGAACGAGCATTCGCGCTTCACGTTGATGCTCGCGTGTACTGCAGACGGCAGAAAGCTGCCCCCATACATAATATTCAAGAGGAAGACGCTGCCGAAAGAGGCTTTCCCGCGACATGTTGTCGTTCGCGTGAATGAAAAGGGCTATATGGATGAGGCCCTCATGCTCTATTGGATTAAGATCGTCTGGAATCAGCGACCCGGTGCACTCCTGCGGTGTCTGAGCATGCTCGTCTTGGATGCCTTTCACGGGCGCTTGACCGCAGGTGTGAAGCAGGCACTCCGGTACGGGAGGACGGAACTCGCCGTCATTCCGGGAGGCATGACGTCAACACTTCAGCCACTGGACGTCGTGCTCAACAAGCCCTTTAAAGACCGTGTCCGTGAACTATATAATCAGTGGATGGCCGGCGACAGCCCGACGACCCCAACCGGCCGGCTGCGCAGGCCGCCTCTCGCCACTGTGGCCACATGGGTGTCGCAGGCTTGGCGCTCGCTGCCCAACAATATGGTGGTGCGGGCATTCAAGAAGTGTTGCATTAGCAACTCCTTGGACAGCACCGAGGATGACATGTTGTGGGACGCAGCCAGTGAAAAGCAGTCGTCTTCGGACGAGAGTTCAGACAGCTCAAACGAATGAGCAGGTGACGAGTCTGGCGGCACAACTAAATAAAACGAAGTTTTGTGCCTTATTAATTTTTATGTTCACTTCTTTGCTTCAATGTAAGGGGGTCGACCTATATTCCGCCTCAACCTATATTCCACATTATACGGTACCACAGCTCTGCTGACAAAAACAAACTCCAATTGTTAGAGACCTGCAACCCAGTCATGTTCATCCACTTGGGATGCTTGGCAAGAAAACCTGCTTGCATGCAGCCACTCAACACATACGCAAAGAAACCCATGCTATCAAAAAAAGAAAATGCATACCACCACCAAAGACAACAGGAAATGCTAATACCACATTTCCATGAATACAATGAGAGCTTTGCAAAATTTTCGGCCTCAGAATGTGCTTCGCATTGCATTGTGACACAACTACTTTTTTTTTTTTTCCATGACACTTCAAGCTGCAGCGAGCTAAACCACAAGGCAGCATCACGACCACTGCTACACCTACAGAGCCGTGTTCGAACATACGCAACCGAGCACAGCTTTGCCATGTTCGATTGTGCCATGGGCACTCCTGGAGTGCTGCCTGTCCAATAACTTTTGTGGTGTGAAGAACAATGCAGTTCTCGCTGTCAATTACCAAGACGCCAGCAGTGCCAAGTAAATTGTGATTGTACTCGTCCTTTCACTGTATTTTGCGACAGCAGTTCACAGTAACAACGAATAAAGCACCCTGTGGTCACCCCAATTTATGCGTTATTTCCCATTCACCGTTTCTTTGCAGTATCACTTCACGTTATGATTCTAACGTAACATTTTCCTTTTCTGAGAGACTGAAAGTCCCCCCTCGCATTGTATTCCTGGTTGCGTCATATAAAGGGGCACTAAAAAGAAACAATATTTCGAGCTGTAGTAGTAAATTGTTCTTCCACAATCTTAACGTAAGAAGACGCTTAATATAAGCCAGGAAAAGGCACAATAATAAAAGACAGGTGGCGACGCCACCTTGGACTTCCTGCACCATCCAGCTGTGACGTCATGGATTCTGATGACTTCTGCTTAGGCCTAGTTAAGCTTTCGTAAGTAAAGGTCGACTGCATTGTATTGCAAATTAGCCAAAGACTCAACTTAGAAAGCTTGGAGAACTTTAAAGCGCCACAATGGCCAAAATATGAGAAAATACACGTAGTTCGAAACGTGATGTCACACTCACAAGCCGACGCTGAGGTTTCAGTGCTAAATTTTAAAAAAAGATAGAACTTTCACCTTCATTTTTATTTTATAATACTCAACCTTTTAGTGCTAAATTAATTAAAATAGTGTTTTGAAAGAATGCTTTATCAGGTTAAATTGTTTCATTATTTCTTTTTAGTGGCCCTTTGATGGGCCCCTCACCAAGTCTGGACATTTCTGAGCTGACAAGCGCAGTGCATACAATGCGCACTAGCAATTATGTCTGCTAAGTGGTACGTCCTATGTGCCGCAGAAAGAGCTTAAATTTCAAACCAAATGCAGTTTGGCCTTCTCACGGGCACCGTGCTCCCAGCCGGAGAGTCGACGTACATCACACAAGCGTGCCCACATAGGTGGCAGTGCTGCGACGTCACCCATAGTGACCCACGACTTCGAGAATTATTCAAGGCAATGTCGATTATTTGTTTAATCTGTTGCTTCAACAGACAAAGTAAAGTTTAGGGAAATAATAGAACACGCAAACCGAATGTCTACATCTTTGTTGTTTCACTTCGCACCACAGCAAGAGACGCACATACTTCCATTTCGTCTGCTTGTTCCCATGTCATGCAGCCGTGTGACAAAATCTGACCCGAAACACTGTCAGATTTCAAAAACACTACACCATTCAAAAACATCATTCATTTCCGAAAAGAGTCGGTCATCTTTGTTTGCCTCCGTCCTTTGGTCATCATCGCCGTGGTGCGATGTTCGCACTCGGTCAGCAGCTGCATTGCGACGTCGTCATCGTGGGTGACATTGAAATTACAAATGACGACAAAAGCGTCCATTACATCCAGTGCACAAGGCAGGGCCCGATGCATCTTGTTCACCGCACAACACTTTCGCAATGATGTCGTGTCGGGCCCTGAAGCGGGTCAGCCAACCTGTGCTTGCCTTAAAATCGTCGATGCCGAGCATGCAAGCATAGTTAAGTGCCTTTTGCTGCAGCACGCTTCCGCTGATTGGCATTTTCTTGGCACGCATGTCGAGGAACCATGTAAACAACGCCTTTTCAAGATCCTCATGTGCAGCTTGAGTCAACTTCTTCCATTTGGCGGACGCCCCCCCCGCAGAAAGAGCACTGGTGATCGCGTCCTTCGACTTCAAAATTGTCGACGGCGTGCTGTTGGAGATGCCGAACTCTGCTGCATACCTGCCCAAGATCCAAAATCGGGAGACTTTATATTCGCGCCAGCGGGGGGGGGGGGGTTGCATCACTATTTCAACATCTGGTGGCCTTAGCAACTCGGTGAAACATGTTTTTCATCAGTGTTTTTCGTTTTTACAACCATAGACCACTGCATGCCCCACCTTTCTTCATTAAGAATGTCCTCTGGAAGACTGTACACCTGTAGTGTGGCAAACTCAGCTTCGAGAGCATCTAAAGCGTCTTCAGCAGATTCATTGGAATCTCGTGGCAGCAGCTGAGGGAAACTCTGAATAAAGAAACGAAGACTCGAGAGCGATGCCTGTGAAATAAATTTCAGGTTGGCCACCTCCGCATTCTTCAGAGTTGAGTTTCAGAGTTGCATCGACATCCATAGCGCTTCGCCTCGTCGCATTTTGGAAATATTTTCCGTAGAGGAGGCCCAACATAGTCGCTGACACCAAGGGGTAGGTTGTGTTCAACGAGGAATCCCGTAAACACGCACTCCACATGTATGACACTGTCATCGCACTTGTTCCGGAGAAAGTTCACTATGTTGCCTTGCTGCTCAGCGGTGCGAACATAGCTTTGATGCTTCGCCGTGGAAACGTGCAGTTTCAAGTCGCCGTTGACACTGTGAGACACGCTGACGTCGCATCCAAACGTTCTACAAAATGCAAAATGTTCTCCTTTTCTTGATCTCAAAAAGCACGGAAATTCAGAAGTTCGCAATAACTTCTGCTAATACCTTTTCTTCGGCTTGGATAGCGCCATGGCATCAAGCAAACGAGAATTCTAACTTTACATGGTGCACCGCACACACGGCCTAGCCAACACTAATCATACACAAAAGCAGCAGCAACAAGATGCACCATGGAGGAAGGTATGGATGAAATGCAAGAACTACATTGGCTCTGGCTTTGGTCGGCTTACTAGGCGCTGTAGTCGGCTGCTTAGACGATGATACCGATGGTGCTAGTGCTGCCGTTGTTGGTGATGCTGACGATTATGATGCGGCTGTAGATTCCGCGATGCCGGTTTCGCAAAAACCATTATTGCGCGAACAGAGACCGCTTTTCGGAAGATATAAGATAGTGATCGTACAATCGGAAAGTTCAGTCAAAAATCGGGAGTCTCCCGAGCGAATCGGGAGGGTTGGCAGGTATGCTGCTGCAACGTCTCCTTTCTTTCTGCCGCTCGAAACCTCGCTGATGATTCACGCCTTCACCTCCAAAGAAAGAAACTTCCGCTTTGTCGCCATGCTGGCCGCGCGCACAAGCACAAACGAAAATCTGCGTCACCGCGTTGCACCAGCGATAGCGTGACCTATGATGGATACGGATTGGCTGTGGCTCCCATTTGGCAAAGTGGGCCTGCATCTTGTCGCAAGGCAGTTAGCCCCATCGTCATCACCACCAAACAATGGCACCCCTCCATGAGTTTGTTTATCGGCGACGATGCAGTGGGTGCATGTTTTTGGTGAACCTAAGCGGCGTGGATGTACGAAAAAAATTGGGGTTATGTTTATTTTATCGCAAAACAAATTTTAAAGCCCAGCTCCACCGAGCGAAAATTTCGTTGAAGCAAAAACAAGCCCGAAAAATTGTTCGTTGTGGCTAGAACTTTTTTGCATTGACTTCTATGGCTAGCTGACAGGGAATTGGAAATATTTCATTGAAGCGAAAATTTCGTTGAAGCGGCGTTCGTTGTAGCGGGGTTCGACTGTATGTCATTTTCTGCCATGTTCCAACGTCGCTATCATCCGCTGCGCGAAATGAGACTAATGCAACAGCTTGCGCACAAGACAGTCATTGGAAGTGCGCCATTCAGCAAAAACATGCGAGAGAGAGAGAGAGAGAGAGAGAGATAAATAAAAAGAAGGCGGGGCCCAAGATGTGTTTGTCACGTGATCCTCTAGCTCCGGTATGGGAGAATACAGGCAAAGAATTTCTCTAGCAGAGGCTAGACAGGGCAAGTAGAGAGAGTGTCTACGTTGGTGGTGTCATTTGCCTCCTGAAATCATGGGTTCACACCACTTCAAATATTTTTATCTCTGCTATTAATGAACATTTTAAGAAATTGTTATGGTAGAACAATTGTTAGAGGACATTTAACAACTTCCAGCATATAACCGATATTTTCTATGTGGCCTGGTGAGGGGCCCTTTAAGGAATGGTACACAATAGCAACAGTAAGGAAGGTGAAAACAAAAAAACAAAATGCATTTGCAATGGTGTTTAAGCTTCCCGCCCCTTGAGACTTTATGAAGTGCATAAGTTTTCAAGGATTATGAAGCACCTTTCCTTGCCTAACCCAATTCCTTACAGCGAAATGCACTGCAACGCACGTTACCAAAATAATGGCAGGATGAAAATGGCCAGGTCACAATATATCACGATAAAATAGAGCAGAGTGCAACAGAGAAAGAAATAAAACTGAAGGATGACAATCAACCAGTACACTTCAGAGCCCGCAGCACATGACGATAACAAGTTCCCAAATAGCTTATTACTAGGTCTTACCCAGTGAGCTGATTCTTGGTTGTGTAGGCTTGGCCTGCGATGGAGGGGGCATCATCTCCCAGTCTGACTTTTTCGTCCTGTTCTCAGCTGAGCGGGTGGCAGAAGTGCCATCAGAAACAGCTAACGATGTGCTTGACAGGCTATTACCATTAGTCCGCAATGTTGGTTTTGCATAGTTGTTATACTCCTCCTCTGGAAGTGCCGATGCCTGGTAACTGCTCAGATATGAAGACTTTGCCTGTGGTCGCAAACTCCGATAGTAGAGAGGTGTGAGGCCAGATGATGATGCCGCCTGGGAGGAGGCAGACAGTGTTGGTGCTGCCTGCCTGGCTGTAGGTGGAGATGTCTTTGAATCATTGTGGTTTGTGCAAGTGCGCGGTGATGGCGGTGGTGTTGATGGCTTTGAAGGCACAGATACATGTGTGGACTCCAAGGATGAAGCTTGCGCTGACGGGAACAAAGGTGGGGGCACAGTCATCGATGGTGGTGGGACACGAAACCTAAAAGAGAGAGGGGTGAGGGAACAACAAAGTTACCAGTTATTAGTAATTCTTTGAGAAGAAAAATTCTCAAAGAAATTGAAACACTACATTCCCAGGTGCTGAGCTTTCTCCCCTCAAAAATTAAAAAAGAGCAATGACACATCCAATAAAACCAAAGGAATGCCCATACTGGGCTGAAGCACAACAGCTACCTGACCAGAGAAGTTTCCTTATGTCATGTCTTAATGCTTAAAACTATAAAGTTACTAGATATCATTATTGTGTTGAAGAAAAAGAATTAAAAGACATGCTAACTGCCCAGCTGCCAAGTTAACATTAAAAAAACAAATATGACACTTACAGCCCAAAAAGGCGTGCATAGGCATTTACATTGAGGAAAGAGAGAACACCCATCTCTAGACTGTTGTGTGTAGGTATAAGGGGCACATGGCTGCTATCCAATGTGCTTTTGAACAGGCACTCCCATATGCTCAACAATACAGAAGGCATATGGTGAAACCAAGAGAGTTCTTATCAGAAAGGTCTATAGTACTCAGTCTCAACAATTCCAAAGCTACAAGTCACATCAGCCAATCAGAAAGGAAGAACCAGAAGGAAACAGCCGATTTACTGCCTGGAGCTAACCCCCTTGTCTATGATGGCTGCTGAATGGAAAGGTCACCTAAACGACAGCAGCACACATACAACAAGGCCTCCTAAGAATCACGTGGCTAGGTCTCGTTCCTAGCTGTAAGGTTCTAGCCTCTCATTTCACTGCATGGAGTTGTTGAGACTGAGAATATGTATTGCTGCACAACAGCAGCTAATAAGCAAGTTTATGGCCCCAAGAATAACTACTTGCCTCCAGCCATCATTTGCACTATAGTTGGGAGGTGGCACTGATGTATCGGTGGGTGGTGGTGCAGCTGTGTTGGCTGGCAGGGGCGCAGTTGTGTTCGTTGGTGGGGGCACAGTTGTGTCAGCCGGTGGGGCCACAGGCGTTTGTGGCACAACGGTTTGACTTGGTGGAAGTGACACAGTCGCGTTCACTGGAGATGGCACATTACCAAGTGGAGGCACCGCTGTGTTTGCAGGCGGGGGCACAGCCATATTGGGTGGTGGTACAGACGTATCTGTAGGCAGGGGCACTGTCACATGTGTTGACGACAGTGCAACAGTGGGGCTGCTTTGTGCCACAATGGCAGCTGAGGCAGCAGGGGCTCCAGTCACTGCTGATGCTCCTCCAATCGGTGCAACACCTGATGAAGCCGATATAGTTGCAACTGCTGGAACAGCGTGTGACGGCGGTGGAACATCATATTTCTTCTTAGCAGCGTACTGAGCATACTGGTGTCTCAGGTGAGGATATACAGTAGCAGATGTGATGGTAGATTGCAGTGATGGTGGTGGAACAGCCACCTGTGGGCAGCCAAGTTAGAAAGAGCCATTGTACAGTCCCTAGCATTTGCAGCATGGTTCTTGATATTTCCCTCATTTATAACTCACGAAGTCACCAGAAAAGTATAAATGTAAGCAAGCACAATAGTTTTCAAGCACCAAACCTAATAAAAAATTTTTGCATCTCCACAGACATGTCAAACAACCATGCAGTCAGAGAGTGCATTCCTTAACACACAAGAAAACTTAATGCTGGTGCAGTTTCACAAGCAAAAACATACATCCTAAAAATATAACAAGGAAAACTCATTATAAGCAACACATTGATTCTAATATAGTCCACACTGACAATAATGCTGCTTTCAACAAAAACATGTTTGAACATTTTTTTATACCTGCTGCAAATGATGCTGAACTTTTCACGTGACATTGACTTGAATGTGCTAGCTCGACCCATGTCCTAGCCAGAACTGTTAGAAATACTTTGCAGCAAGAAGTACTTCAATGTGTTCAGCAGAAGCGTAGTTATCGGCAGACAAAGATTGCCTGTGATACCCTTTGCAGTGCTTCTGCTTCTTCTTCAATGCCTTGCACTGCGAAGGCTACTGCAAAGCGGGGTAGTGCAGACAATGCTTTGCCCTATTGAATGTCACCGTGATGCGCAGTTCAAATTTGATTTCGGATGTTCATATAGCACTTATGATTTTGGCACTTACGATTCACCAAACTCAGAGGCTATCCCTCAGCTTACATTACAGTTCACAGTGTCCCACCCTTTTTCTGTGCTACAGTGTGCTAGATAGCTACACGTGAACATTCTTGCACTGAGTAACATGAGTAACACATTTTCTTTTGCACTTATCTCTACAACAATCCCACAATTACTGAGAGCCGAACAAACTTACTCTTCATGTTCGCTCGTGCAAGTACGTATCTGGCATGCCCATCTGCTAAGCGATGGATGCCGCACTCCGCACTCACGTTGAAAGGATTCCTAATGTAACAAGCTTAGGCCACGATGGTGACACACCTCGAGGGTAGGCAACTTAGAAAGCAGACAACCTGTTCTATCAGATGTTCGCGCTCAGGCCTTTATAGTGATGTCACCCACAGACACCAACCAGAGCATGTTTTTTTTTTAGCAAGCGTGCGCGTTGCAGCACCCTGCGGCGGCCGCGGTATCTACACTACACTGCAGATGCAGCTATACGCAACTGGTACCTAACCATGTACACAACAGAGTTGGAGTGCATGCTCGCATTCATATGCTCCTGTCTGGCTGTGCTATGCGGCAATATAGTGAGCGGAGGACCAGCTTTGTCCTGTGCCAGCTTGACTGATAGATAGTAACCACATTCAAATTGCACATTTTGCACAGTAGCTCAATACGAAGTGGTATGCCAAGGTGTCTAGCCAGGATCAGCCAGGAGCTAGTGCGCGCCAGCAAGTGCACGTCTGGTCTGACTTTAAATGTTGCGTGGTTCAAGGCTAGTTGAGTGTTCAAAACTAAGAGAACTTAGCAAGACTCGATGGCTACAGCACTAATAATCAGTGTGGCCAAAGTTTCATTCCTACGCGGGCATGCACGGCCACTGTGGGCCCTGCTGAGTGATAGTATACAATAGTAGATGATGTATGATAGTTTTACTTCCTACTCAAATTCGAAAAGCAGATTTTCGCTTATTTCAGCCTGTTTGTTAAACTGCATCAAATATTGTATCGCAATAATAAAAACAGTAGGAGACAAAATTGGCTGTTCCGTATCGCCTAGCGACCTGGACATTGTTCATCGCGTACCAACCAGAGCTAACGACAAGAAAAATATCATTGCTTGGCTCTGGTATTGTGAGCAAAGCGTGTACAGCCAAACTCTGTCTTAGTGACATTGGATTTTCTGGCTCATTTAACGCTCCCGTCTTTGTAAACGAGCCTCTGACCCCATCTAACAAGGCTCTCTTTTCCAAAGCCCTAACTTTGAAGAAAGAAAGGAACTGGACGTTCCTTTGGACGGACAACTGCCAAATCAAGGCTAGGAAGACTACTAACAGCAATGTTCTCTGCATTCGAGACGAATCTGACCTAACCAAAATAGACTAGAGCTCATTGTTTAACCAATTGACATAACAATTATGGATTCCCTACTGAAACCACATTAAGTGAATTCCTTTTTAAGTGGATTTCCTTCCATCATTCATTTTAATGCGAGGGGTTTCGTAAGCACTTTCACGCAATCGATAATTTTTTCGAATCGCTAACTACTTCGTTTTCACTAATTGCCATTACTGAAACTTGGTTATCTGATGACGACAAAAATTTGTACTGCTTCCCTAACTATAAATCGGAATACTGCAATATATTAATGAGCTGTCACAGTGGTGCGGCCATATATGTTTCTCCTAATATTGCTTATCAAAGACACGACCTTTCCTTAACCATTACTAATTGCAAATCTGTTTAGATTGAATTCAGTAACCGCTCCTTGCTCAGGACAACAAGAATTTCATATTTGGCTGCATTTACCGTTCTCCTTCATCAGTTAATGATTTCTGTACCAACCTTGATCATATCTAACCCATATCACTAGAAAATAAAAATGTTGTTATAATGGGTGATATAAATATTAATTTACTCGATGAAACATCACCCATATGTATTCACTATACTAGTTTGTTCCATAGCTACAGATATGATTGTTTATTTGGCGTCCCCACACGCCAAGTTTCTAACCGCACAGGAACACTTATTGATCACGCTCTTTTCTAACCTTCATTCACTAGAGGCCAAAGTTTTGCACCTGGACATCACTGATCATCATTATTCCCTGCTCTTAAGCTTCTATTCCAACGTACGACCTTGCCCACCTTCACACAATAAAGATGTTCTGGACAAAGTCGGCATCATAACTGCTGTTGCTAACACAACTTGGTCTGAAATTAAATCACTAAACGACCCACAGAAAGCCCTTTCAACATTTTTTTCACGTATTATATAATACTTACGACATTTCACCTCCAAAAAGAAATGTGAAAAAACTGTAGCATTTTCTCACAATCCATGGATCTCACAGTAGTTATTAACAGCTTTGTGCAAACGGGACAGCTTATATAGGAAAAACAAAAGGCAACTGTTGAACATGAACTTACGTGCCCAATATAAAAGCTTCTATAACACTCTTACCTCTAAACTAAAATCAGCTAAATGATAGTATATAGAGCAAAAAATTTTACAGGCGGCTAATAACACTAAAAAAAAATGGGACATTGTAAACTCCTTCTTAAACAATAACACACGACTAAACCAAGTATCCAGAATTTTAAATGATGGAGTGGAGCTCAATTCCCCTGCCGATATAGCTGAGGCTTTTAGTAGTTTTTTCTTTCTTAATTTACCTTCTCCTACACAGGCCATCAGCATGAATCGTCTACCTCATTCATTGCTTCTATTTCCTACAACACCAGAAGAAATAACTGCTGTTATAAATGATCTAAAAATGACATGCGCTGGAATTGATGAGGTCCACCCTGCTAACATTAAATTGCTTGTGCACTTAATTCCAGATATACTTTAATTTAATGTTAATTTATTATTCAAGACTGGTTTATTTCCTTCTGATCTTAAGCATGGCAAAATCATTCCAGTTTTTAAAAAAGGCGACAGCTCATTATTAAATAACTACAGACCTATTTGCATTTTACCATTCTTTGGGAAAGTTATTGAGAAACTAATTGAAATTCGGCTAACCAAATACCTTTCTAAATTTAATATCCTCTCTTCATGCCAGTTTGGTTTTCGCCATGGATATTTTACAAAGCTGGCACTCATTCACCTTACTGACCAACTAAAAAAATTAATTGACGAAGGATTTCTCGCCACCTCAGTTTTTATCGATCTAATGCAAGCACTTGATAGCATAAATCATAATATCCTTTTCTCTAAACTCGAAGCAATTGGTATTTGTGGGCCTGCACTCTCACTACTAAAAAGCTACTTATATAACAGAGTTCAAGTTGTTTCTATTTCCAATGATTATTCTCAACAGCAAATTACTAACGTTGGTGTGCACCAGGGATCTATCCTGGAGCCACTTCTGTTTTTGGTTTATATTAATGATTTACCTAACTGTCTTGCTTCCACAAAACACATTCTGTACGCAGATGACAACACTATATTCACCTATCATAAAGATATCTCATCTCTCGTTAATAAGTTAAATGCCGACTTAGAAAATATCCTAAGGTGGTGTAATCTTGACATATTATCTATTAATACAACTAAGACTAAATTTGTTGTATTCTTTTCACATCAGCGAAACATACCATCCATTCCAACTATCACTTTTGGTCCTAACCGCCTTCCTCCAAGTTCATGTTCATCTTCCCTTGGTATTCTACTTGATTGTAATTTGAAATATCACAATTATATTGCTCGCATAAAAAAGAAAATAGCTTATGGTATATGCATCTTAATTAAAACACACCCTTGCTTCACACGTACCACATTACTCTCGCTTTACCACTCTTTTGTCCACACTCACATTACTTATGGCATAATATGTTGGGAAAACACCTATAGTACTCATATTGGGTCTCTCCAGACAGTTCAGAACCGAGCCATAAGAATAACTTACAGTACATGCTTTTCTAATGCCAATTCCCTACTACATGAGAATAACATCCTTACCATTTCTGGACTCACTAAATACAACCTAGGTATTTTATTTTTCTACAGATTCGTGAATAATGAGCTACCATCGATCCCATTTTCACCATCTAACCTGATGATTCATAGTACCACCAGATTTGCATTGAATAACAATTTTCTTTTACCAAGAATCCGCACTAACTATGGTAAACAGACAGTAAATTCACTTCTATATCAACATGGAACATTCTTCCTTTCACAATGAAAACGCAAGATCTTTATCACATTTTAAGAGAGAACTAAAAATGCATTTTTTATTGACAGATTAACGACAAGGATTACTGTAATCGATCTTTGTTCGCATTTTTTTTTTCTTTGGTTGTATATAAACTGTTGGTATTTTGTTCCCGCACAATTTTTCCTGCCACCATGAGATATGCTAAACCTTGTTATTATTTGTAATCAATTCTGTATTTTGTTCTGTAACCGTTCCTTTCTTGTTGCTCGTATACTTCCTCATTATATGCTACTGTTGCTTTGAGATGTTAACAATAACTGTTCTTGTATAGGAGGTCCTGATTCAGTCTGACTATGGGACCTCCTTCTGCATACTAAACGCTTGTAATGTGACCCAACTTCTAATAATAAAATCTGATTCTGATCCTAACAATAGGAAGAAGCACACTGATTCAAGCAACCTTCTTTATTGATGTCAACTATTGGCCGATAGAAGCCATGTATGGGATTTTGCTATATGGTGAAATATGCCAGTCGAAAAAGAGTGAGGAGAAGACTTGTGTAAAAAGAGAGCATTTGAGAAAAAGGTGACTTTGCACTCTGTTTGCAGGCTCCACGCACCACACACAACTACAAAATTTGGCTGAGATGTTTATAGCAGCTAGTGCTATCCGCTGACTGTGTTTTTTTCCCCCAAGTCTAAGGGGTGATTCAGGACCCCTTTAAGTTAGCTTTAAGTAGCTGCAGTACTTAAAAGCCAGCTCTGGGCAGTTTCTTGCACCACCCTCAAAAACAGTCCGTGCCTATGTTTCAACAGTGCAATATATTAACTCCGATGGATTTACGCGACACTTGACCCAAATTTATGGCAGCTGACAGCTTCGATTGAGCTAGTGTATCTATGTTGTGACAGACCTGTTTTAGTTAAAGCCATGTTATGATGAACACTGGTCAAGAAAATGGAAAAAGGTAAACCTCAGTATTCTTGATCCTCCTTTAACAATTTTCACCATACTATCAGCTACAGCTAAGGTTCAGCATTTTCGGTTTTAGCTGACAAAAATAAAATTAAAGAAACTGTCTATTTGTTTGGGTTGGGCTCAGTTTTAAGTGAGAAGAGTGAGTAAACAATTTTCCTCAAAAGCCAAGATGGTGATCAGCTCGCAGCTGCAAACCTACACACAACCTACAGCAAGAAACCTACAGCAAGAAACCTGGTGAGGTCAAAGTCACCTGCCACCCAAGCTACCTTTACTCTATTTGCATCTGTTTTGCCTGTCGCTGCAATGAAAATGAGAAGCGGGGAGAAGAGGTGTGCAGAAAAGGCCAAGGGAGCTCTGGCCAGGGTCCTTGGAAGTCTCTGTGCGACGGTGGTGGGCAAACTGGGAGGGTTCCCTCATGGCAGTGCAGGGCCGAATATACCTTGTCATTTTTTTTTTTTCTTCTGCATTATCCGCTGGATTTCATAACCTTGATAATGTTACAGATAATGTCTCTCTCTATTTTCTTCAATATCAACTGTGTTTTGTAAGTTCCTGCATAGCCACAGAGCCACACAGCATTTTACCCTTGCTAGACACTTATTTTGCATGTTGAATGTGTGTTCCATCACAAGTGTGTGGAAGGGTAGGATGAGCAGCCATACATTATTCACCGTCAACAAAATTAGCAAGAGATATTCACCAAAAAAAGAAAAAGAAATAGTAAGCTTGAAAAGTTTATCCACCAGAAAAAGCCGATAAATGTTAATCTAAAAGATACACTCACAGAAGGAAAATAAAATTTGGGTGGAAATAAAAATCGAAAACACTGAACCCTAGATTAGCATACCAAGGACAGAAAGGTTAAAAAAGAACTGCATTTATGAAACATGAAAGTACTGCACAACATTGTAGTGCAACATTAAAGGTGAAAGCAAGCACAGGAGTGCCTACTATACATAAAACCATCATGTTTTATCATGCTGTAATCTCTCCACATATTTCATTCTGTACCTTTATTGCAACATGAAATGAAAACTAAGGATGGGGCTTATGTTCGGAAAGAGTATTCTGGAACCTTAGTGCCCCTCATACTTGAGCCCCACTTGCAAAGGCTTACTTGCACATTGATTTTTACCAATTTATGTGTTCACTCCTATGGCATGTGCCAGATATAATTAGGAATTGGAGCTTTCAGTCTTTACCGATAAATGTTGAAAACTACCTGCCGATTCCATAAAATGCAGTTTAAATCAAAAAGTGCCACATTTGAAAGTTCATCATGGCTTGTCCCACTGAATTCACACATGACTGAATCCCTTCAAGTGCATTGGGTGTTCATGCTTAACCCTTTGAGGGTCGATTTTTTTTGCCATATGCGACTGCCCAGGGTCGATTTTTTTTTATTGCAGATTCCGACTCTTCTTAGGGATTTATTTTGAAAAAAAATTACCATGATTTTTCTAGGGTGACCGTAAAAGTGAGAAAAAGATATTTTGTGTTGGTATATATGCACTCTTCATTCATGAATAACAATAAAAAAGGAAATGAACTTATCAGAATTAAAAATTTGATGCATCTTTATGCACATAGTTCAAGGCTTTGAAAATCCGCACACGAGAATATTTCGCAAGCCTCAAATGTTCCTGCTCTTACACTAATAGGTATGCCCATAGCGTAATCGAACTGCGTAGGTGCACACACTCAGGAAAACTATTTGGTTGTGTGCCCATCAAAAAAAAGCACTTCCTCTAATCTTCATCTTATCGCCAACCAGCTAGGGCAATTAGTTTTCGCAAGTCTTAAAAGAAAGAAAAGAAATGGAAACGCATGCACGGCGGCATCTTTCCTATGTGCACCACTGTGAGCACTAAACGAGCAAGAAACAAGCGGTCGCCCTTTGAGCGATTAGAAACGAGATAGCCATCAGTTTCGCAAGCAAAAAAAGCCGAAACTGCCCACAAAACAAAATCCAAACGGCCGCCCGCCCGCGCGCACGCCAATGCGCGAGCGGTAGTACATAGACGCGCGGGAGCAAACTAGCGCTAAAACAAACCATGCAAAGAAAACCAGGAGGGAGGTGCGCAAAAAAAATTCCCTGTATCCTCGCATAGTGGCAGCACACGACAGAAAAAAAAAGTTAGGAAATTGGCGCTCTTTTTAAACATACAGACGGCGTCGTAAATATATGGCATCGACCATTTTCGGACTTGTTCGCGGCGCCGTATATTTACGTCATTGACTGTCAAAGATACACTGACATCAAAATTTCAAACTCGAGATGTTCATGTAGCTCAGTTCTATTGCTCACATAGGTAAATCTGACAGAGTATTGATGGCGAATGTTGCCTAGAAAGTGTTTTAATATGGGTTTAAAGTAAGTGAGAATGCTCATCCAAGTTGGCAGAATCTCGCGACATCGTGATCAATTTGATACATTTAGTGGCTGCTAGGGTTGTGCGTCTGTTTGCAAGAGACACATGGTACAATCTGGCGTCTGACTTGTACCAATACTCCACGCAACAGATTGCCAAGTTCCAACGCAATGTGGCTTTGGATTGGACGATGTACGAACGACCAAGTCGCACAGACTATGTGATATCTGAACAGAGCGGCACCAGTGGCAGGCTGGTTTTCGCCAGTCCATCATAACAGCCGAGGCGAGGCGTTCACGTCTTATCGTTGCTCACACAGGCATAAAAATCAACTACAGTTTATTTCTAACACGAAATAGTAACTAATAGAATAAAGTTATGTTGAAAGTGTGTCTGTTCTGCAAAGCAGTGCCTAGTACTAAAACATGAGCGTGATCGGGAGAGCTGTGATGCGAGATAATTTCGCCTCAGCTTACACGTTTGCTCTTCATACCCTCGGCATCAAGAAAACAAACTGAATTTATTAAAGCACAATATAATTGTGCAAACTTCAATCATGTTGGCAAAAATAAGTGCTCTACTGAGGAGCTGCAGCAGGATCGCAAGCATCGTCAACTGCGACGGCCAGCAAGTAGGCTTGGCTTGATCAGCGGCTGCCACTGGAGCCGCAAGTCATCGAACAGTATCCTTTTGTAAACTGTTTGTCACTCGCATGGTGACATACTCGTGTAAAGCAAAGAAGCGTCATGCAAAGACGTTTGTTTTGTACTTCCTGGTTATGAAAATTACCATGATTCTGACGCCGATGAATGGTGTAACACACTTGCCACTAGTAGACGAATTCTGCAACTGCAACCTCCTTAACATCACCAGTTCTTGAGCACACAAGACCACATGTCAGGTCAATTGAGACCGCCTTTGGTCTGGTGCTAATTTCTTATGGTTTTGGGAGCGTGTCACAAAGCGACGTTAAAATTTATCACAATTAACAACTCTAGCATTACATATACGTCACACTGGAACACTTGTGGTTTCATTTCGTGATGGTCAGACACAGACCTACTCATAAAGCATAAAAGTCACAAACAAAAATCTTGCTGTCAGTTGTCCTTTAACCCTTTAAGGACAGAAGACAAGCTCAGCTCGGTAAACAAAACATCCCAAAAAGACAAATGGCGAGACTAGCTCTTCCAGCACCTTTTTGTTTTTTTGTACAGGACTGAAGATGACGAGCGCCTGCGTTGCTCTGCGCTTCTTCTAGATGACATGCTTTATTTTGTGCTTGTTGTAAAGCATGTCATCATTTTGTGCTTGTGTAAACATCCAGTGGCACAAGGAGCTGTTGAGTGATGCTCAAAGCTTAAACTCACTTGTGTACAGTGAAATTCACTCTCATTACAGTGTAAAAAACTTTTTGTTCTTAATAAACTTCACCTTGCAGACAGAATTTCTTTGCAAGATCTTGCCTTATATGATCCTCAGAATTGTTTGCACTTGATTTTAGGAGCAAAAACTAACTATATGCAGTGATGCACACGTTTGTTGCAGCGTAAACAAAAATTTGTTTACAGAGTAAAATGTAAGTTTCTGATAGAAATTTTTCCTGTGGTCTAGCTTTATATGATCGTCAGACTTATTTGCACGGAAATAATATTAATTTTCCTTTTTAAAGATTTTTTTTTTCGCATTTTTATCATCCTTAAAGGATGGTACATGGTACCCCTTACTCGCACTCAGCCAGTACAGCAGCTTTCACTATGTAGGAGTGTGAATGGGGTGTCTGGATGAGGGGCCTTTTTCTTTTCTCCAGCCTTGCCCAAAGCTTGCTCGAATTCTGGGGGCCTTGCCAACCATGTCATGACAAAGGGATTGATTGAATAAGGCAGCTCTGTGCACATAGATTACTCCCCGCTCTTCCTGTGTATGCACATCAGGTAGCGTGTCCAGCAGTGGAATAAGCAATAGGGATGTGGTAACAGGGCAAAAAATGCAGCAGATCCAACAAGTTGGAATCTATATCAATTTTCGTCAAACATGGATGCCTATGAAGATCATGCCTGCAGATCAAACCTTCTATTTTATAGCATAACCAACCACTTGGAAGAAACTCGGAACAAAGCCGAGGGTTTGCTGATTGAACTATGCAAAACAAAGCTTAACGTTGATTTGCAGCCAGTTGACATTAAACACACACAGGATTGGCTCTTTTGATGTAAACAAAACAAGACCTATAATTGTCAAGTTCGCGAACTTCGAAGTTAGAGCGCGTTTTGGCAAACTCAGGTAAATTTAAAGATACTGATTTCAGTGTATCATCAGACTATTCACCAAATACTCCGCTCGCCCGCAAAAAACTTGTTGCATTTGCAAAACCTCAAGGCAAACATTATAAGGTTCATCACAACAGGTTAATAATGAATAGCACCACCTATGTATATGATCATTCTACGGACAAAGTAATCCAACGACCATCATAGCTAAAAGATGATACTGGTGAACAACAAAGAAAATGTCTTCTTTCGATTTTATATACTAACATAAGAAGCATTTTGCCAAAGCTCGACTCAGTTTCTAACCTTATTTCCACGACAGATAGCAACGTTCTCATTCTAACGGAAACTTGGTTAAACACAACCATTGACAACACCGAAATTCAGATTGCCTTAACCGACTTCGATATCTTCCGTTGCAATCGTGGTGTGAGGCGAGGAGGAGGAGTGTTAATAGCCACTAGCAGCAACCTTCATTGTTTCAAAATTGATATCTCCTCTCCATTGGAAATACTGTTTGTGTGCACTAAAAATTCTCACCCACCCTTAATATTAGGATCTTGTTACCGTCCTCCTGATGCAGATTCAAGCTTTGTTGCATGCTTCCATGAGGCACTTTACATTCTAACACATTCTTTTCCTAATGCGCCAATCATTCTGTTTGGTGACTTCAACTTTCCAACAAAAGTATGGTCTGACATAGCACTGACATTATCGAAACACAACACAGAAAGTGAATTTCTCAACATGTGTCTTACGTTCGGCTTATCTCAGCTCATCTTCAACCCAACAAGGCATATAAATCAATCATCCAGATTGCTCGACCTCTTCTTTACCACGCATACTGACAACTTTTCTGAGCTAACAGTTTTGCCCGGGCTTAGTGATCATGCTGTAATTCACGCTACTTATCAATTTCATATAGCATATCCCCCAAAATAAGAAAAATCATTACGCTCTACGGCAGAGGTGATCATGTGGCGTTCAATGAAAAGTTAAGTCAGTTCAGTTACTCCTTTCTTGAAACGTTCATTTGTCGTTCCGTTGAAGATAACTGGTTAATGTTTAAATCCAAAATGCCGGAACTAACGAAAGCTCATATTCCTACCATCACTGTAACTGAACGGCCCTCATCCCCTTGGTTTAATAATGCATTAAAATGCCTGAACAATAAAAAGAAAAGGCTTTATCGTATCGCCAAGCAATCTAACATGTCATGCGCATGGGAAAAGTACCGCTGCATTGACCAAATGTTTCAGTCACAAGCTAACAAAACTAAGCGGTCATTCTTTTCAACCTCACTTCCCGATATACTACGTAATAACCCTAATAAATTCTGGAAGATTGTCAATCCATGCCCAAGGAAATTGACCAAAATACTTGACCAAAATGGCGTCCCTATCCCGGATACTGAACTCGCAACAACACTTAATTCAACATTCTGTTCAGTTTTTACATAAGAACCTGAAGGAAATCTTCCTTAGTTTACTAACCCTCAATATCCTCTCATGCCAGCCATCACGTTTGAACCTGATGGAATTTGCAGTCTAACAGAATCTTTGAAGCTAACTTCATCAGCTAGTATTGACGAAATTAATGCAAAAGTGCTTAAAGATACAAGAGATGTCACTAGTGTCATCTTATCACAAATTTTTCAGCAGTCACTCTCGTCTGGACGTCTGGAGTGGTGTCACAGGACTGGAAGACAGGCTGGAAGCTTCTTCAACATTATGTCTTGACTACTAGCCAATTTCCATTACCAGTGTTTGTTCCAAACTGATGGAGCATGTCATCTTTTCCCACATCATGAGATTTCTAATTTCTAACTTCTTCCATCATAGTCAGCACAGATTTCTTAAGAATTTATCTTGCGATACTCAACTTGCACTCTTTATAAATGACATCAGTTCCCAATTAGACCTTAATATACCTGTAGACTCATTGTTTTTAGCCTTCGAGAAAGCTTTTGATAAGGTTCCCCACAATCGTCTTTTCTTGAAACTTTCAGTCCTGAATCTCAATCCCCTAATTTATAATTCGTTGCGCAGTTTTCCGACTGGCCGGCAACAGTTCGTTTTGCAAATAACTTTTCATCTCCTCTGTCTCCTGTGCTTTCTGTGGTTCCTCGAGGTTCTGTTCTTGGCCCCCTTCTCTTCTTAATCTACATTAATGATCTTCCTAACGATATATCTTCTAACAAACGCCTATTTGCGGACGACTGTGTTATTTACCGACCCATTTACAGCAGCTCAGATATCCCTGTCCTACAGCGTGACTTACAAACAGTTGAAAAATGGTGTAAGGCATGGTTAGTCATTAAATATAAATAAAACCTCATTAATCTCTTTCCATCATCGGCATTCTTATGTAGCACTCTCATATCTCTTAGGTAACTCAGTAATATCATCTGTAACATGTTATAAATAGCTAGGACACAATATCTTTCATGGTCCTCTCACATCGCTAAAAATAACGAGGCTAACCACACCTTAGGCTTCCCCCGGCGAAATCTGAAATTTGCCCCTCCTTCGGTAAAAACTCTTGCCTACAAACTGTGGTAAGGCCAAAACTTGAATACGCATGCTCAGTTTGAGACCCTCATCATACTAACCTTTCTAACACGCTTGAATCTGTCCAGAACCGCGGAGCCCGATTTATCTTTCATGACTATTCTTCATATACTAGTGTCACAGTGCTAAAATCTAATGTGAATCTTTCCAGTCTAGAAACGAGATGTCAAGTGTCCAGGCTCATTCTATATCGCAAGTTTTATCATGCCCCGATTGGTAACAGCGTCATATCACCAGCTCACCGCCATTCATCCTGGACTAATCATTCAAAGTCAGTATACCCCCAGCATGCGCACACATTATCCCATCTGCATTCGTTTCCCCACGTACAGTGAGAGACTGGAATGATCTGCCTGAAGAAGCGATGGACCACTCCAGTGCGATCGAGTTCAAGACTGCTATCGAACACCTTCTTCTTTGAAGCTGCCCACCTCTCGTGTAAAACCACTCTCCAGGGGCATTTGAGGAATAAAATAAATAAATAAATACACAGCGGACCTCTGTGTGAGTGCATATGGAGTCAAAACAGGAGTTGGTGTTTACTGAATGTCCACACAAAGCGACACGGAAGGCTTTATTCAGGCATTCTAGAGAGGCTAATGCAATGCCACTGCCGTGATGCAAGAAGGCAAGCTTTCTGGTACTTATTTTGTTTGTTTTTTTCCACCGCCCGACCGGCACCACCACGGACGGACGGACGGAAGGATGGATGGATGGATGCTATCAGCATCTCCTTTGAAATGTGGTGGTTGGTTGCGCCACGAGGCTTTCATTATTATTTTGCGTAATCTTCTACCTATAGTTAAAATGAAAAAAAAAATAGATTCCCAGCAACAAACTTTCTTAACCACTACTGGGAACTTTGTTCTTGTATGCCTCCTTTGTTTGTGATCTCCCAACTTTTCTGCCACCAAACTTCCAATTGCTTCTTACTGATTTTTATAGCAGGCATGTTTACTTTCCCCCTGTTATCGCTGAACCCAATCGTTTCAAGGAGGCCAGAGGAGCCTAAACTTACCGCTGGGTAGATATTTTCACATTCTAATAAAACATATTCCATTGTTTCTGTAGCTTTACGACAGCATGTGCATGGTTCTTCTTCCTTATTGTACCTCGCTCGTTAGGTACGCATTCTAAGGCATTCTGATCTCACTTTGAAAAGTAAAGCGCTTCCCTTTGAGTTATCATAAAATGTTTCTTTCCTGATTTCAAATTTTCCACTTGGGTAGTTATTCAGAGCAGGTTTCTTTTCATCGCCGCCATACATGGGATTGTCTCAGCCTCTCTGACTTTGCGTTTGATGCTCTTTGTTGCCATGTCACTTACTATACCGGTCGCATAGTTGCTAGTAAGCTTACTAGTTCTTTTCCTCTACTCTGTTTTGCTGTATAAACATCTGAAAACTCTAGCAACCCATTTACTATCTTCCATATTGCCAAGTCATTGCTCAAAATCAATTTTATTCTGCGCTTTCCTCACTTCGAAACTTGTCCAGCCCACATCACCCTGCAAAGCTTAATTTGTAGTCTTCCCGTGAGCGCCCAATACGAGGCATCCTACTGACCTTTGGTTGCCACACAGTCCTAATTGTACCCCTGACTTCAAGAAAACAACTACTCTTCCAATGCAACTCCTGGGACCATTACACCTTTCCACATACCCCGGAGCACCTCGTACCTACTTTGTCCCCATAGCACTCTGTGTTTCATTATGGCGTAATTTCTCTTCCCTTTCACTATTACCGTTTTTTCCTGCGTCTCCAGATATCTATCGCCTTCATTTATCCACACACCAAGGTACTTGTTATTTTTTTACTCAAGGCATTTCCTGGCCATGTATCAACACTGTCTGTTCACTGTTTTCATTGCATACAGTAAAACCTGATTTTAATGCTAAATTTTAATCCTAAATTCTGACCTTCTTGCTCACAGGCATCAGTCAAATATTGCATATCAGTTTGCTTGCTAGCAAGCAACACAATGCCGTCCGCATAAACCAAACCTGGAAGCTGCTGCTCTACTACTGTACCCGCCTGTTTGTATGAGAGATTAAACCCGATATTGCTTCCTTCTAGCGCCCTCTCCATTCTCACCATGTACATCATAAACAGCAGTGGGTATCCCTGCCTCAGACCCTTGTTGATATCAACTTTCTGCTCGCTCCTCCTTTTTGCTCGCTCATCATAAAGGGCATCCCTGCCTCAGACCCTTGTTGATATCAACTTTCTGCCCGCTCCTCATCCCTTCCCTTTCAACGCAAACAGTATTTTCGAGGTAAACCTCTCTCAAAATATGTATACAATCACTGCCTAAGCCTTCCCGTTTCATAATATGCCACAAAATGTTGCGGTCTACATTGTGATGCACTCCTGTAATGTCTAAAGAAGCCAACTATCATGGTCTCCTTTCTACTCTGGATATTTCAATACACTGAATAAGAACAAATAAGTGACCATCCAGATGCCTACCAATCCTGAAGCCATTCTGATGTTCACCCAACATGTCATTACTCTCTATCCATGCTTGCAGTTTTAATTTAATTGCCAGCATTGTTAACCTGTATAATACTTTAGTAATGGTCAACAGTGTATATGAGGGAATTCTATCTTTTTCCCCCTTTCCTTTAATAAATTCGTTTTACCTTGTCGCCAACTGTCTGGTATTCACCTATCTTGTAAGCATTTTTCTACTGCTTTCAACAGAGCTTCCTTAATTTTTGGTCCTAGTTCATCAATCAGCCTAACGGGAACCTTGTCTAACCCTGTGACTGTACGCTTAGGAATTTTCTCTTTGGCTTTCATCTAGTTGAAATTTCTTAGCACCAGGTCCTCTTCCACCTGGTTCTCGCTCAAGCTCTTTTTTTCTCTAAAACAACCTCGTCATTGCCTTGGAATGATTCAGCTGTTATTTTTCGGATGTAATTTGCACCACCACTGCCGCAGATGCGAGCGCCATTAGGTGGTGGTGCAAGGAACCCAGCAATGCACATACTCTGCTGTGGCTTGTTGGCCTATTCGGCAAGAGAATAGCCAGGCCACAGCAAGCACACTCCCGAAACCCAGCAAAATTCGCGAAAGAAAGCTCTGCTTTTAAATGTGATGCCTTCCAAGCAAGAGTGCCGACAAGTGCCATATTTTTCAAGAATTATAAATGCTGATAAAGGCCTGCCAAATTTCAAAAATATATATGTCAAAAAATACAATCCATAGATATAATGAACTTGCTTTCTTGCATCAGGCTTGACAGCATCAACTAAATTATGTACTGTTCAACATATCCCAGAACTAAGGAGTGCAACTTGCACCGCACTCAACAAATTCATACCTAACATAGTATGCCAGAATCCAGGGAAAACACGGGGAAGGCAGAAAATGGAAATTCAATACGATGGGCAAAACAAGAACAAGGTAAAAGCGGGAGCCAAGGTTTCAACAAGTGAACTCGTCTTTTCCAAGGCTTGAAAAAGACAAGTCCACTAGTCAAAACATTGGCTCCCGCTTTTACCTTGTTCTCGTTTTGCTCATCGTATAAGATGCCCTAGTAACCGGTGTGGTAAAACCAATCTTATTAGTGAATATTTTAAGTAGACAAAAGTGTCTAATTCTGTTTCACAAACAAAAAAATCATTTATTTTAGTATATCCCTCTTGATGTGTTCAGTACTGTGAAGCACCACACACTAAAAATGGCACAAAATGTGTCAACAGTCCTTTGCACAAAATTTTACATTTCATTTGTTGTGCTGTACACTTAAGTAGATCATATATGTAAATTGTATTATAACATACAATGAAAAAAACAACAATGGGAAAAGTTTTGGTTTTGAGTTCTCTTTACTATAACATTTTAATTTTTTCTTTTGCTTTATTCATGCGATTATTAAAGAAGTTTGCACAAAAAGTTCCTCAGTCAGTAGCCAAAGATAGTGGAAGCTCATTATCTGTACACTTAAGTAGATCATATATGTAAATTGTATTATAACATACAATGAAAAAAACAACAATGGGAAAAGTTTTGGTTTTGAGTTCTCTTTACTATAACATTTTAATTTTTTCTTTTGCTTTATTCATGCGATTATTAAAGAAGTTTGCACAAAAAGTTCCTCAGTCAGTAGCCAAAGATAGTGGAAGCTCATTATTGAAGTTAAATGTGAACAGTTAAAAATGGCGAGAGCCAATGCCATAGTGTGTTAGATATTCAAATTATATTGCGCAACAAGAAATGACACGGATGGATGGACGACACAACAAGCGCATGTTAGATATGTCGTGGCATTTAACTGAATCTATGAAGTGCAGGCAAAATAAATGAAACCCTGAAAATTCAAAATTTTGTACTATAGTGCCACTGTGCCAAGCAGGAGTAGTAAAGTGCTCCGAGAGTTTCATGCAAAGTGCTCTGAGGATTTGCGAGTAGAATCCAACTAAGAAATACAACAAATAATTAAGGGATCATAAGTGCTGGCACATACAGCAGAGATTGCGTTAAGCGCAATGGTTTTGTGCAGACCGCAACCACTGCTAATGGCTTCTGTCACCAGGCTCACGCACGTATCATCATGTACCACCAATTCTAGACTGCCACATTATTCGTACACAACTGTGTAGTGACTCAAGAGTCCAAGGTCACCATAATGCCATTCAAAATATTAGTTCACTATACAGACCTGACAAGCCTACATAGCTACGTCCATTTCTTTCGTCATCGCTGAGGCCCTCATAAGCTCGCTTCCAGCTGATATTTCCATATCTTGAATCACTGCCGATGCATTTGGAGCATATCCACGAGACAATGTGCTCAAATGTGACGTGCACCCAGTGTGGCTCCTACACTGGCACAACAGATGACCAAGTAGCGAGTTCTGCCTTCCGGGTGCCAGTTTGTGTTTTTAGCCACCCTCCAGCTACATTTGCATGCAAAACATGCGCAAATGGTGATTTCACTTTCAGACAAGATTGTTCTCTTTTCTTGTCACAAAGATAACACACATTAACCATACAGAATTGGGAGTGTGGAAGAAAATCAGCTCGCTAAATCGCACGATAACTTGCATGGTGTTTAGGATGCTCGTTACAGTGGATTTTGCTATACTGATGTTTGTTGTATTGAGGTTCGACAGTACAGTCTTTAAACTGCGCCTCTTGCCAACCATTGTAATGTGCAATGAATGACTTCTCGAGTTTTACATGCCAAAATCACGATTTGATTATGAGCCACGCCATAGTGGGGGACTCCGGATTCAGTTTGACCACCAGAGGCGGTCTTTAATGTGCCCTCAATTCACGGGACACAGGCATTTTTGCATTTCACCCCCATCGAATTGCAGCCACCGTAGCCAGGGTTCGATCTTACAACCTCATGCTTAGCAGCGCAACACCACATCCGCTAAGCCACCACAGTGGGCAACTGTGCAGACAATTTCCCAAGGCATATACTGGCCCAAACTGAAGACCCTCTTATATGCCATGTAGCATAACTGTCAAAACAGCTAGCAATAATTAAAGAAGGAATACCTATACAAAATGTCCTCAGTACAAAACAGTTGCAATTTTAATGCAAAAAGAAGTAAGTTCTTGCCGGATAAAGTTATACAGTTAAACCTCAATATAACAAATTTTAATATGATGAAATTCTTGACATACCGAAATATATAACTTTTCATAACTTCTCGTCCATAGAACATGTATTTAAACTTTAATATAATGAAGTGTGTTTATACACAATTTCAATATAATGAAATTTCACTGCTGCTGCAAAGGAATAATGACACAAGAAATGGAAACTTCCTTAGACGCAGATCATCAAATGGTTGAAATATAAGCGGCTGCTTGTGAATGCACCTCTCAAATCGCACACCACGCAACCGAGAGTGATTGCCTAAACGGAGCAACGTCATGTATCACCCTCACAGTGTCAAAACGTTCCATCAAGAGTGATTTTATTAACACATGCCTCACTTTTAACTTATCTCGGCTTTTCATGAAGGCTACAAGAGAATGCGCACGTTCACCCAACGTACTAGACCTCGTGCTCACAACCCATGCTGATCACATCACACCACTCATGCACTTGCCTGGCCTCAGTGATCATGCAGTATTTCAAGGTACATAATCTTGTGACCTAGCACACATTAAAAAAGCAAACGAAAATGCTAACACTTTAGGATAAAGGTGGCTATGGCGCCATTAACAAAGAATTAAACTACTTTTGCATAGATTTTATCAATGACTTCTCTTGGCATTCAGTTGAGTCGAAAATAATAGAAAAATTAAAAGAATCAGTTGATTTATACGTCCCCACCATCACCATAACAGAACGTCCAGCTTCACCGTGGTTTAACATGTCAAAGCGACTAAAAACAAAAAAACAAATAAAACACACTTTCTGCATGCAGTAGGTGCCACATCATAGAAAAGAAATTTCATTCTCTTGCTGCCAAAATGAAACGTTCCTTCCCATCATCCACATTTACCAGCTATGTTGCAAAACAATATTAAACAATTCTGGCAAGTTATAAACCCTGTCCGTCTATATCCTCTGTCATGACCTCCACTTTCCTATGCAAAACGAGGACGTTGCTGAAATACTACATGCTACGTTTGCTTCAGTGTTTACTGAGGAGCCCGTAGGCAATCTGCCAGATTACCCCAAAACTGATCACCGTGAGATGCCCGGTACGTATCACATTTGAAGATAGCAGCATAATAAAGATAACCGAGTGTCTGAAACTGAGGGACAACAACAATGTTGGTCAAACTGTGGCCAGACCTCTGTTTGAGCGCGGGAGTCGCATAAGTGTGTTGCCGTACATACACACTGTCTCCCATAATGAAAAACATTGCTCAACAAACTAATGCAGATGTGGTCTTCTCAGCAGCAGACAAGCTGGAAAAGCTGTGCAAGGTCACGGCTCCAAACGCACATAAGAATCTTGGCTGCAAAATGAAGCAAAAAAAATTTGTAGTTGGTGCTGCATTAGTAATTTATTGCTTACCACTGTCATGTGGTCACAGCTATGTAGGGCAAACTAGCCGTTGCCTTGGCAATCGATTGCACGTGCACAGTAACAATGTCAAAAATGTGGTCGGTGGCTTTCTTGCAATGCATTTGTAAGAGTTGCGGTTGTGTTCTGTTGTCTCACACTTGCAGAATTGTTGGCCGAAATATGAATCAGCTTACAAGAGAGATTATCGAAGCAGAGAAATAGAAAAGATGGGTGAAATGTGCATAAGCATGCCATCTATCGCGCCAACAAGAAAAGAATTTGATTTTCTGGGTGTGCCAGCCTCGCTTGTGTAGATTGTTGACTCATAGTGCCTTGGTGTTCTACGCACTAATGTGCTCAGATTATGTGATGTATAAAAGTAGCATCGAAATCAAAAATAAATTGTTGGAAGTAGCGCCTGTGTGTGCGTGCGTTTACGCGCCTTATGTTTTTTGTCCATGTTTTCCTTGTGCTTGCACAGTTCTCAAAAACAAACTAACAGCATTAGCTGAAATCGATTGCATCTATGCAAGGGTCCTAAAATATACAAAATACATTTCCAGTGCTCTTTTATCGCACATTGTCTAACAATCCCTCGCTATAGGCATTGTAATGATTGGAAGGTTGGCAAAATAATTCCCATGCACCAAAATGGGCCCGAATCATCGCAAGAAAACTACCGCCCTATATCCATTACAAGTGTTTCTTCAAATATAATGGAGCACATAATCTATTCACATCATGAAATTTCAACTATCTGTAAGTTCTTTTCACCTCTGCCAACATGGATTCCTAAAAGATTGCTCGTGCCCTATTCAATTAGCTCTGTTCATTAATGATATCAGCACCAGCCTAGACATCAGTGTACCTGCCGACATGCTTTTAGACTTCAATTTAGAGAAAACATTTGACAAAGTTGCTCACCAATGCCTTCTACTGAAACTCTCCGATTTAACCCTTAACCCCCTTGTCCTAAATTAAGTGCGTGACTTGCTTACTAATCATCAGCAGTTTGTGTGGGCTAAGAACCATGCATCTCGTAACACACCCGTTGTCTCAGGCATGCCCCCGAGCACGGATCTGGGTTCCTTACTTTTCCTAATTTATATATATATGATCTTCCTAATAATATCTCCTCTAACATTTTATTATTCGCCAACGGCTGTGTTATTTACCACAGCATCAATAACAACCTTGACTCTACCAAACTCCAAGAGGATCTGTATCATGTCGAAAAAAAATGTTGCAACATGTGGCTGATGTCCCTCAATACAAAGAAGACTGAGCTGGCATCTGCCCGTCTTGTGATCTTACATGGTCGTCTCACATAATTAACATCACAAACGATGCTAACCACACCCTTGCTTATTCATGACGTAGCCTGCATTCCACCCAGTCCTCTGTAAAAATACTTGCTTACCAAACACTGGCATGAATGAAACTCGAGTACACCAGCGCAATTCGGGACCCCCATCAGATTAACCTTTCAAACATGTTGGAATCAAGTCCAAAATCGTGCTGCAAGGTTACCTTATTCAGAATACTCTTATCTAGCGGTACAGCACTAAAATCCCGAGCCAATCTTCCCAGTTTTGAATGCTGCCACAAAATTTTGAGACTTTCCACTTACCACAAACTTTATCACTTGTCAATTAACCATGCCGTCATCACTCCACCTCACCGACTATCGCTCCGCATAAGTCAGCTGTTCACATGCCCACACTTCTGCACATATGAATTCATTTTTCGTCCAAATGGTAAAAGACTGGAACAAGTTACTCGTAGATGCTGTAAACAACACTGACCACGATAAATTTAAAGCAGTTCTGGCATACAGTGTGAAATAGTGTTAAGCCTGGCTTGCTCTTTCCATGTTGTAATGTGCTGCATTGAAATCTTTTTATGTGTGTATCATGCGAACTTTTTTTTTACTGCGCTGAGTATTACACATGTCCACATTTACTTATTTTACTGCTATATGTGTTGTATTTACTACTTGTTTGTCTTTGTTATTCATAGTTATTTTGCATTCTTGTAATTAGCCTTTCTTTGTTGTTGCTGACTTGTTTCTATGTATGCTTGGTCATTCCTCATGTCAAACCCTTGAACTATATGACTTGAACTATTTTGACTATAAGATCCAATCGTGCCCAACCTGCTGTATGCTTTCGCTGTGCCAAGAAGGGTGAGCCAAGAAGGATGGTGGCCTCACGAGTGCAGTTTTCCTCCCGTGCAAGCAACGGGAAAGGAAGGGGGGGTGGCTGTGGAGCAACCTCGCAGCAACACGACCAAGTGCGTGCAAATTTTTTTATTGTAGACACCCTAATGGATCAGAACCATATGTACAACCTCTGTACTTGTTATAGCTGTTGGCACAACAGCTATGTTCCAGAGATTTACAATCGTGGGAAAAAAAATTGTAGCTTAAAAAACAGAAAATTGTTTAACACACTTGATACTCTAGTAAAACAGCCCTGTATAAGATGAACATAAAGGTAATAACTTTAAGACTTAAATCTTAAAAGAGCTTTTTTAAGAGTTGGTGACATACCTTAATATGTGCATATCTGTGAAAAATTTGCTACACACTCCACCATTCAGAACAGGAAAACATGACAGGCGTTACCTGTATCCCCTTGGGCCGTCAGCCAGACAACCCTCCGCAAAAAATATTTTTTGGGGAAAAAAACCTGTTCAAAATGTGATGGCCTTGCTGCAGCTGTACATACACACAAAATGTCAACATGCTGCCAGAAAGTAATGGCAAATCATCCCTACACCGATGAACGCACCTGATAGGGCTGTTGTAGTGTAGCTGGGAGCTGGCCAGGCTGCTGCAACTGCTGCTGCTGCTGCTGCTGTTGCTGCTGCTGCTGCTGCTGCTGAAGTAAAAGCCGAGACGCTTGGAGTGTGGCTGCCTCTGCTTGCTGCTGCTGTTGCTGCTGCTGCTGAGCCTGCTGTAATTGCTGTGCATGTTGCTGCTGTTGAAGAAGTTGCTGTTCTGCTTGCTGCTGTGCCTGCTGCTGAAGCTGTTGCTGAGCCTGTTGTTGAGCCTCATGAATCTGCTGCTGCTGTAGTTGTTGCTGCAGCTGTTGTTGCTGGAGCTGCTGTTGAAGTTGCTGCTGCTGCAAATGCTGTTGCTGTAATTGCTGCTGTTGCAGCTGCTGTTGCTGCAGCTGGTGTTGCTGCAGCTGCTGCTGTTGCAGCTGGTGTTGTTGATGCTGCTGTAGTTGCTGTAACTGCTGTGGCTGCAACTGAGCCATGGCAGTCTGAGCGGCCATGACAGCTTGCGTTGGGTACATTACGGTTGCCTGAGTCTGAGGTAGCGCCGTCACATAGCTCACACCTGCGGAAGAACCCCCACCAGCGTTTGTCATCCTGGGGGCACTGAACCACACGAACTCAACTAAACGAATGATGGACGCCACAATGCTCTAGAGCATGGGTTCTCAAAGTGGGTTCTGTGGAACCAAGGGGTTCTGCAGGCCCCTCCTCAGGGTTCCACAAGCCAGTGATAAGTTTTCCCTGGTTCTGCACTTGCAAAGTCACTAAGACTGTGGACAAGAAGTGTGCTCAATCCAAGGGATCTCTATTACCCAAAAGCACATCACAGTACGTAACAGAAACGTGCGAGCTGCACAATAAGTCTGCTAGCAGCTTGTAGCCACCCAGCCTCCGAAAATGGGCAGCATGCCTAAGCTTTCACACTTGTATCTCAAAGGCAGTAACTTACCCCATGCGTATCTCTCCTGTTTGTAGATAAGGGCTAGACAGGTGCCGCTAGCATGCACATTGACATATAAGTCAGAGGATTTGAAAAAAAGATGCATGGAGTAGCACAACACAGTTGGTTTTAGTAGGGTAGCTCGGCAGGCATTAAACGCCACAAATGTACAACGCAAAAGAGCAAGAATGGTGCTAGCGTCCAACCAAAACGAAGCAGCGGTGTTCGCATTGCCATAGTCATCAGCGAAAATCATACGTGATACTTGTCTGACAGGAATGCTGGAACACTTCATGCCTAATTGTGCCTTTAGAGCCTTTGTTGTTGCGTTTATCACCCTGCATAACACTACATTGGCAGCTGGCCGTGTGCCTTCATAACTGCGCAGTCACCAACCATGATCGCATTGATAGCCAGCACAATTTTGTCTGCAGCAGTTGTGGTAAACAGTAGTTTCGTTTTGACTCAGTGTGCGCGTTGGCCACGTGCCTTCAAAACTGCATAGTCGCCATTCGTGATCGCATCAATATCAATCGCAGTTTCATCCGCAGTTGTTGCAGAAAATGGTTGTTTTATTTTGACTTGGAGCATGCGCCAGCCGCCTGCTTTCAGAACTGCAGTCCATGATCACGTCAATAGTAACCGCGGTTTTGTCCGCAGCAGTTGTGAGAAACAGTTGTTTCACTTTGACTCAGTGCAAAGCTGTTGAGGATGAAAAGCGCCAGCTACAGCATGATGAATGGACGCTTTCTTGGCGACCAGCTCACTGGCAAAGAAATAATCAGGATGTATGCACGGTAGTGAAAAACGTTTTTCAGATGAAGACGTGCCACTGCCATGCTGCAAATGAAGTTGCAAGGCCTTCACCACTGTGAGCACTAATGAGTCACAAGATGATGAAAACTGCAGCTTCCACAATGCTTTTATGCATAGAAACGGGATCTGCTGATTCATTCAGTAAATAAAAGCGTGTTGCCATAGTAACCATTTGCTTATTGTTTTGTTACCCTTGATAATTCTACATTTTGTTAATTTGAAGATTTTTTTTCAGTCTCGTGAAATCCAAATTAACAAGGTTTTACCATCGTCAGAGTCGGCACTAATTCCAAAACCACTTTTCATGAAATGTTTTAAGTGTTCCCATGTAATATGCTCCGAAAACTGTCATTCTTTCTCAGCACGCCTTGGTTGCGATGTTGCCTTGTCTTGGCTCATGACGACTGCACCCAGTTTGCACCACGTGGGTTGCACATCACCGTCAAAATAGCCTGCTCACCACCACCGTTGGCCCCAAATGTGTTGTGTGCTACACCTAGCTTCTATTATTCTACATTACCCTGCCCACTATCACTGTTTGCCCCAAACGTGTTGCACACTTCACATAGCCTCTCTACAAGGGGGGAGTTCCTCGGCACTTCATGGAGCTGAGTAGGGTTTCCTGGGACCAACATGCTTGAGAACCCCTGCTTTAGAGCCAGCTCAAGGACCAAGCCACTTAGGAAATGCACACACACTAGTACAAATCTTGAATACAAACCCTGCTGATTTACGGGCACCCAACACAACACACCGTGTGCACAATGAAACTCCTAATGCTAAGAAGCAGCTGATCCCACCTGAAGGGAAAAGGTTAGACCAAGAACAGTGAAACTGAAGAAACTCAGCAGATGGTCTCCTCAAACACTAAAATGTCTTCTTCATTCTACTCAGACAGCAGGCACCCTTGCACTAAACATTCCCAAGCACTTAAGAAAGCAAGTGAATAATTACCGTATTTACATGATTCTAACATACACATTTTCCTGAACAAAATGAATCCAAAAATTCCCTTTGCCATTACTATCTGATACAAAACTGAAGCAGTGTTCACGGCACTGGCTACTGTAACTGCCAGCAGGACTGCCACTGTCATCATAAGATGGCGACAGAACAAGTTTTTTACACAAGGTGCCGACAATAGCACTTCGCTTTCATTACAAAAACTTATTTGAGGAAGTTATATTTAGGAGGGCACTGGTTTGGGCTGGTTGGTAACAATCCATAATAAATATTATTTGCGCACGGCTTGAAATGAGGGCTAAGCTTGTGTCTGTCATTTCCTAGTCCTCGTTTCAAGTGGTGCACAAATAACATTTATCATGGATTATATTTAGGCTTGTGTGAATATTTATTTGATATTTTCGAATATTTGATTGAATATTATGCTGTTCAATATACGATCTGGCTCAAATTTCAATATTCACAATTTCTGAAGTATTCTCAAACAATTGATCAACAGTTTTGGTGTCGTGAGCAAGTCGCATCGCATGGCTCATAGCCAAGACAAGTAATTTACAGTCGCTGACTGCCTTTCGCACTTGCTCAATTATTCAAGCATTAATCTCACCCACCATTACCTTCTATTTTGAACCATACAAAAGACACACACACACATACATACAGATACATACAGCAGTTATGGACGCCATAACGTATCTGGCTAGATTATTCAGGCGTGATCCAGACACATGACAACATTAAATATGGCGGCAGAAGAAAATTATTGGCTTTCAGTTTGTCCCTCATACTCTCCCTTTCGCTGGCAAAATGGTTTCCCAGCCTCTTGAGAGACCAATGGCTGCTGCAAGTTGATTTGTGTTGACTTCGCACTAAACAAATCAAGCCATAAATTTGGTTGCCGACACTCGGCGAAACAGCAATGGTTAGGCCTAACAGCCAAGGCGGGTGTCGCAATGGGCTGGCTGAAAAACCACCACCAGAAGTTTGCCGCTTATTGGTGACTGTACCTCAGATCACACGCGTGGTCTAAACTGAGGGTCGCAGAAGCAGCGAGCATGCGTTCAGAGCACTTACTGGACAGAGCTCGTTAAGCTCACCTGCATATGGATAGCACAACCCAACTGCTGGGATCGCGCAGTCAAGGTCATACTTTTTAACAACACACCATGGGTGAACATGAAACACTACCGCAGCCTCAACCATTAGGAAATTTCGATGAGAGTTGTGGTAATGCGCGACTCTCACGCGTCCCCCGATACCATATTTACTTGCATAATGATCACACTCGCGTAATGATCGCACCCCTGAAATTCGTCGTCAAAATTCGATTTTTTTAATTTCCCGTGTAAAATCGCACCCCGAACTTGCCGCAGCGATATGTCGTGTGCCAAGTCTAGCTAATATTGATTGCGCTTACCATCTGTTGAATGCTACGCGAACGACTCTTCAAGACAAACCAAGCAGTCTGCACGCACCAAACATTCTTAAGTAGATGCCTCATTTCATTACTTTCATCACTTTCCGCACTTCCATGACAAAAAGAGGTACAACCAAACTTGCCTTTATTATGGGTAGGCTTTATAATGGTTGTGGTCAACAAAAACAAAAAAGGCGCCTTTCGTTTCTTTTCATCTGCACTCGTGGGCACGCAACAAATCGCGAGCGCCAATGATAGTAGCCACGTTAAAAGTGTACCCTATTCATACGCCGACGCTTGTAACACAGCTAAGATATTCGCTCACCCTTAGCGGAAACGTGCCGTATTAGGTTAGTACTGAAAACAGATGCCGCAGTTTCCGCAGCATGCCGGACATGTGTTTCTATGTCACTGGCAGCTAAGCGCGCCCATCTGTTTCTGTCCCCTCAAAGTGGACATGGCTATGTTATTGCCGCAAGCTTGCAGATACTAACGTATTATTCCTTACTGATACGGAAGAAACTGTTTCAATGCACGTAATGTACTCAGGTGAAGAAAAAAAAATCGCGTTCGGCGCGTTCGGCTTGCTCCGCCGGCAGCCATTTTTGTTTTGATGTCTCGCAGCAAACGCGGGAAGATAATTTTTTTTTGTTTTTCGCAGGAAATTTAACCCGCGTAATTATCGCACACCTGATTTTGCGGCAATTTTTCTGACAAGTGCGATCATTATACGAGTAAATATGGTATGCTGTTTTCTCGCATATCTCCCATATCCTGTAATCCGGCTTCGCCACGTGGCTTCACTGCAGCGGTCGGTACGCTTGCAGGGTAGTACGAGAGATGGCGCAAGTGTTGCTCTGCTAACGCCACCTAACGGCGGGGTTACATGGCGCAAAAAGGAGAAGGCTCCTCCTCTTTGGCTCGGGGTTGGCAAGCGGCGCGGACGTCTGCGTGGACGTTCTGCACATGCGCCGATCCATGCTTCTGTGAGACCGTCTCGCGAGGCCTACCTCAGAATGGACGAACATGATCGTTTGAACATGCCAGTGAACATGCCACTGTTCACGTGACCGTACACACAAACAACCAGGCGTTGGTGTCCAGCATGGGGTGAACATATTCGCTCGTTATTCGGTCGCGGTGAGTCGGACTTCCACGATTTATCGCACGCCCATCAGCATGTTTTGTGGATAACAGCTCGGCGAGCAGGCATTAGTCTATGAAAGGTGCAATAAATGCCCTTGTGATTGTTTGCACTACTGTGTTGTTGTTCCTTTGTCCCAAGAGCATGGATGAGAACCCCACAGAGTAAAGCACAACTGTGAGCAAAAGCGTGTAAACGAATTCCCAGTTCTGCTGGCATTGTAAAAGATGGAACTTGCATTTCTGCATGAAGAGAAACAGTGCTTTCAAAATAAACTGAATCAAGATGAGTCTATTTCCTTCTTTGCAAGAGGTAAAACAAGTTAGATTTCTAAACATCTGGCACTTAGTTAAAGCTTTATGCAAGCTGCACAGCTATTCGAACTATTCATTTTGAAGTTATTCAGCACTAATTAGGATTCATTTGTTGGTTAGTTTGCTTCAAATTAAAAAAATTATATTCACACAAGCCTAGCCATTTTATTTGCTGATCTTGCAGTTATGGAGCTGCATTTCAGGCTTCTGACATCTTATTGAATTGCATTCATAACAAGACAACCTAGCAAAGTGGATGGTCAAGATGTTGGCCACTGTAGCATTCATGATTGCAGAATCATTCAATAAATGTGAAATATCAAGTGCAGTGGACCGTACTGGGAAAAGCACGATTTATAGACCATAATAACAAGCTAGCAGAGATGACAGACATTTTAAGTGTGAATAAATTTACATTCTGTCAAGGTGAATCCTGCTGGTCTCATTTTGTTCTGACTATGAATACAATATTGGAAGCATGCTATAGGGTGTGCATCAGGTATAGGTGCAAATTATTTTCTTACATTGAAACCATCAAAAATGGGAGCATGTTAGATTTCGAGGCACATTAGAATCTTGTAAATACAGTAATCAACATAAATGTCTATGGAGTGCATCTAGTCAACATGGTCAGACAGCATAGAGTTCAATGACAAGAAACAAAAGCCTCAGACAAAAAGGTATCAGCAACACTCAAAAGGAGAAACGGTACAAAAAGTAAAGAGTCAAGCACAAGTTATCAAAGAAGTTGGAAGGCCTGTGAAAAACAGAAAGCTCACAAGAGTAAAAGACACGTATACATTTATCTATGGGTTGGCATTACCGTTGGTTAACATACTGCATTCTACCCAGCGCCCAGGACCCACAAGCTGGTATCTTTTTACTAACTCACTGAGCAACTGTTTGGAAAAGTACCTATTATTCAATGTTGCTAGTTCAGCCTTTCTCCTTTAGGAAGCAGTGCCTGCAAATTTCCCATCCATGTGGTAGCATGTGTGCTGATCGTCGTCTTTTCAAGTTTTCTTTTGGTAACCCTTTTTTACCTGTCTCAGCTGCATGAACACTAAAATTACATACAAAATGAGCAATAAAAGACGGACATGTGATCATCACTTGAAAGTCTTGGCATTCCATATGCACATGAGGCATTCGAATTCATGTTTGTAATTGTATGGTAACATGGTGCTATAGTGCGTAAGATTTGGCCTCCTTCTGTCAGACGTGGTAAGGTTCCTACTTTTATGCCTTTTGGTTGCCTCTTAGTTACAGGCATTCTGTAAGAATATATGCAATGGCAGCAATCAGAAATACAAGCATGAATTTTTTTAAAGCGTAGCTTACCACACAATAACAAGGCACTCACATTTGTGTTTGTGAATGCTTGGTACGTTAGTGGTTCTAGCATTCAGACTTTTTCCTAAAATTTTCCAGTTTGGCTCATTCTCTTCTGAATCAACAGAGTCCATTTTTAATGCATCTAGCATTTAGGAGTTTACTCAGATTTAATGTGACTGCCTAACCGTTTTCGTAAGCTGACCCCAAAGAGCGTTAACACAGACTCGTATGTGGGAGACAATCGGTACTACTTCAAGCGCCACTTTCTGAAAGATCAGTAAGAAATAATCCCCCATTGTGCTCCACCTATAAAACCTCTATCATCACCCATAACACACAGTGCAATTAGTGCTACAAATAAGCACCTCTGAAAGCATGCAAGACACATTCTTCAATAGCAATCGGGATTATTTCTCGATATATTTGTATATAAATGAAAGTTAGATTACGCTACAAATGGCCATCGTATGCATAAAGTGCATACTTAGTGACAGTGAAGAGCATAGATTTGCATTACATTATGGTGCAATGTTACCAAATGGTAATATACACATTTTTAGTTTATTTCTGAAATAAACAAATTCGTTTATGGACAATGGTTTAGAAGTAGTTTAGTAAGCGCAACAAGTTAGCAATAATTTTTTTAGTTATTTTCTTCATATATGGCACCATGGAGGGTAAATAGTTGAAGAAGATAGACAGTGCCTATAGTGCTACAAGTGAGCTTAAATTTTAATATGCCCCATCATCCTTTACATACACAGCAATGAAACCAGAAAACACTGCTTGGAAGCACTGAAGTGTTAGATTAACATAGGTTCAATAGTATGTTTAATTGAAAACAGATGAAGTATTTCCTCCTACATCTCAGATGAGCAAAGGGTACCAGGGCTCCCAAAAGGTATTTTAAAGCCTCAACAAGCTAGTTAGATGTTATGGACAGGTTGTTACATATTACGGGTGAGGTGAGTATGAGTCCACAAAGATTCGCTATGGAAAGCTGTACGGCAAAAGCTTGTTAATTTGATTCTTAATTAAATTATGGGGATTTACGTGCCAAAACCATGAACCGATTATGAGACATGCTGTGGTGGGAGACTCCGAAAATTTGGACCACCTGAGGTTCTTTAATGTGCACCTCAATCTAAGTACACGGGTGTCTTCGCATTTCGCCCCCATCAAAATGCGGCCGCCGTGACCAGGATTTGATCCCGCAACCTCCTGCTTAGAAGCACAACACCAGAGCCACTAAGCAACAGCGGCGGGTAACTGGATCCTTGAACATTGAATAAGCTGAGCCTTACTAATAAATTAGGCTTCTGCAATACCAAAAAGCCTCTCTTACTGTGAGAAGAGGTTCGATAAGCCAGAAAACAAAAAAGAAACGAAAAACTGGCAGCAACACAAGGGTGTCTACCAAGTTGATATTTCCAAATTCTCCGAGTTTTCCAGGTTTTCCCTGAGTGGCTTTGTAAAATTCCCTAAGTGACACAGAACTTTCTTTTAGAAGACGGGTTGACACCATGTCGCCTGATGCTGTCACTCTCTAAGCAGGTTAAAAAATAAAAAAAAAAAAACACTTAACCCAGTTTATCTAGCAAGGAGTAGTGTTTATTTTATTCAAAAAGAAAACAGAAGGGAGGGGTTAGTGCAATGCACAGAAAATAAAACTTGTTCGAAGAAAATGGCAAAAGCAATTGCGAATAGAGTTGAACATTCTTAAATTTCAAATAAAAAGAAGATGCATACAGAAGCAATTATTTTCGAATATGAGCTATTTCTATATATTGATAGCAAGCTTATTGGCATGAGGCCCAAATTTTGTCACAAGTGAGATTCTCGCTCAACAGCTTTTAAGTCAACCTCAACTGTTCTGACATATTCTCAGCCTGCACGCAATGCCTCAGTGTTGTGTTTCGCTGCTTTAAAGAGTTGATTTTGGTTTAGATGAGGGACACCTGCATCCTGGCGTCAGCCAACACTTTATTTTTTGAGCTTGAGCTCCTTTATAGAAGTGGCGGCACACTTCCTTTCCTGTTCATTCCTCCATGCATAGGTCCTTTCTGTTCCCATCCTCCTGCCTCCGCGTGTTCGCCGCATCACCATTTGAAGCATCCTCTTGATCAGTTGCACGGTCAACGTCCGATTTTTCGGACACTTTAGGGGCCATGAGAAGATACGAAAATTGAGCAGCTCGAGAAAATGAATGCACGTCTTTTACTGCCTGGAGGGCTCAAATTGCCAAGGCACAACTGAAGAAGCTCTGAATGCCTGCCAGTACACTTATTAGGCATATCGGTGCTCATACTGTGACAGGAGATGGCAGGTGCACACATGTACAATTAAGGAATACATACCATGTCCCATAACAATTGCTCCTTCTCACGCTTGTTATGCTTCACTGCAATACTTTCGCGTATGCTTCACCGCGTAACATTACTGTACTAAGGCGACGCTAACTTTCGGGAACCAGCATTATGCAATGCGCCGTGCTTTCTGAGCTTCAAAGCCATTCGCGAGAACCACAAAGGCGGAGTCAGTGCCATTGCTGTCAGCGGCGAATTCTTTCAATGAAAAACACGGTACCGAACGGCAAGAACCTTAAGAGCGAATGTCGAAGCAGCTAGGGCCTAGCATTGCCTTGATGGTGGCTACAGCTGCCAGCCGATCTGTGCGAGAACGCCGGTTCGAGGCGGAGAGGTACTCAAAATGGCGCCGGTGTTGGCTTTGATTAATGCCATTTTGGACCTGCAGTCACGACAAAAAGTCTGGAAAATCGGACGGTGAAGAGTCCTTGCATCCGAAATTTCCTACATGCTTATACACCGACTCTATGGGGTATGCGTGGCGGTGCCGCGAACCTGTCCAAATTATTGGGCGTCCAGAAAGTCGGTTGTTGACTGTACACTGGCAACTCCTCCAGCCGACGATATGGTGTCAAAGTAGATTCATTATAATTCCTCTCTATTCCTCGAGCCAGCATTAGCACAACTTTCGTTCCCTTTTAATAACATTACAGCTAATTTTCCCCAATAGAAGCAGAACTTCCTTGAGTTTTTTGTGAGTATTTCCAGACTATTCAAAATCCCTGAGAATTCCCGGTTTTCCCAGTTGGTAGACACCCTGAACACCACCTTGAAGTTCCTGAAGGACATTAAGAAATATGAATGTCAGTTCCAGTCTAGTATTTGATTGCTTATTGGTAGAGATACGACTATGAACCCAAGACAGAACGTGGCAACTTCCAAGAACTTCAACTGTGCCACAACAGCCCAAATATAACAAGGTCAACGTCAACAGTGAGCTGTAGCGCTAGAAGGAGTGTGCATCAACATGATTTGCACTTGAAATCAAACCAAACCTGACAAGAACTCTCAGACACAACCCCCTCCCCATATTTTTGCCCCACCCACATTTCACATCATTGCTATACAGGACATCTATTAGAGTTTTAGAATAAAGGCCCCAAATGGTTTGGAGCCCCAAAGAAATAGCGTTAAAGCCACTGCGCATGCACGAGACACAAACTGTGTTTGGGTTTTGCGTCGGGCAAGCTATTTCAGTGATTCTGAGAGAGCCCCAAAAATTGCCCCAAAAGATTTGCGTAAACAAATATAGTCGCACCCATCGAAGCAACGGCTCTAACCTAGCACCAAACTGGGTTCGATTCGTGGTAACGCGTGAAGTTCACAAGCTAGGAGAAGTGACTGCCGTTATCGCTTTCTCTCAACTGGGGTGTGTTATGAAGATTGACGCCGCCGACTCCGAATTCGATTGTGGAATTTATGGCTCGTAGGCCTAACATGGCTTAGCTTGGCTGGTGAAGGCACATAAAATTGGTTACTCAAAACTAAGGACAACCAACTGTTTGCTTACAAATAACCTCTAAATTGTAATTAAACACGAATACACAAAAGTCAAAATTACTATTCTTATCACAAAATGGTATATTTTATTTAATTATTTTTAATACCTTTCCTTTGACGCCGTGGTGGCACTGTCGGTGCAAGGCGCTATCCGCAAATGCAAAGCCCTATTTTAAAGCTCTTTACTCCTGCGTGCCCCAACGCTAACACCTGAAAAGCTCCTTGGGGCACCAAACTATTGGGGCTCCTATTCTAAAACTCTCTATTAATTCCTCTGTGTGCTTTGTCCATTTCCTATAATCTTTCTCAGGGTGCTAATGACTCCCTATAAGCACTTAAGGAGAGAGTGACATTTACGCCTTCCAAACCACCTAAGCATGGTGCCCTACACCTCAAGGCACCATGAGCAATCCAATGTTATGCTTTGGTACCTATAGTGAACGTGCACCACAATATGGCTCTGCCCAGGAATGAGGACTACGTATGGGAGATGGCTCTGAGAACTGATCAAACCGAATTATAAGCAATGGCTTATGGATAATGAGTTCTATAAGCCTCTGCTACAGCTCCTATAAGAGTTGTTCAATAAAGACTGAGGTTGATGCTCTGGAACCTTTATTTCTGAAAATTATGCAGCGGCACTTTTATCCCTTTCTGTTTGCTGCCCAGAAAGAAAAATGCATGCGCCCCATCGTTTCTACCAAGCCTAAAAGCATGAGTGAAGCCATCTTTTGCCACCTTCTTAAAGATGGCCTCCGTTGTCTTGACTACACCTTGCTCCATGTCAAAGCAATGTCCTTCTCTACCGGTCCCCAAAGCATCAGAACGATCCCCTTACCCATTCTACAGTCTTATGCACCTTCTTTATGTACAAACCATTATGCTCAGGTCATCAAACTCAAATCCCTTGACATATTTAAGCTTGTTTGATTGCCCTAGCTGCTACCACTAGCTATAGCTGGACAGCTATGTACAGCCAGCCACAAAACCATACACGACATTATTTAGCCTTTCAGAGTGATTCATTAAATCTTATCCGAGCAGAAATCCACATTTGTCATGGAATCCATGTCCCATAAACATTTGTGACCAACTGTACATGTGCTGGTCATCATACATTTTTTTGCGGCAAGTTATTACGTTACTCAGATTCATCTGACCACTAGAACAAGAGCTCAAAAAGCAGAAAGTATGAATGGAGAAAGAGAGAGAACTCGAGACAGTGGCTCACTTGAAGGCAAGCCTTGTGACATGGGCAGCACAAAGGATGCTGACTGGGCTCCCATCACCCCAGGGCTCACCAGAATGCCTGCAGCCACAACAGAAGCACAGTGCAAAAACTGAGCACACTAGCTGCTCTGACATCACATCACATTGTCCTGTGCGCTGATGGCCAACAGCTCCGAGATGCGTTGACATGGCACAGTTTCTCTCCATCAGCAAAGCTAACTGTTTACACTTTGGTATGCCCACAAATCCATTTGAAGCTGGTGCAACTGGAAGCATTCGTGCAGAAGCAGCGATTGTGAGCGTGCACCATATCTTGACAACACAGTGTTCAGTGAAAACGATCCCGGTGCACAGAAGATTGTCTAGGCAGCAACTTTACTGAGTGACAATTACAAGAACAAAGAAAAATTTGATTTGATCATTTGGTAAACACTGCCACTACAAAACAGGAATGCAGAACAGGCTTTTACAGCCAACACAACCATGTGATTACAGTGAATTGAGTACTGGTGAAAAAAATTACGAGCAACAGCTTAGCTTAGAGGCACAATGATAACAAAAAGGAACAAAAAGAAGCTCAAAGAACAAATGGCTACCACCTAGCACCAGTAATAATCTGTTCAGCCTGCAACAATGCAGAGTGTGATGAAGACTAGGTGCACTGAATATAATGGAAACTGCATGCCAAGAGCAGCAAAACAACCAACTAAACAGTGTCAAAATGAGGAACAACACCATGCCCTCACCCTGAGCTTGCACTTCTCCTGCAGTTGCAACAGGCTGGAAGACCTGGCCCAGGCCTGTGATGACAGGTGCACCTGATGCCAGTTCTACGTTGCATTGTGGCAACGCACCATTGCATATGCGAGAAAACAGCCAAAAAATATGGGCACAGCACCATCACATACAAAAGCAGTTGATAGAAACCTTGCACAGCTATAAACAATAAGCTCGTCTTGTACTCTCAGATCTCACAATCTTCACACGTAGTGGGTCCTTGGCACATGCTTACACATTTACCGTAATTTTGACTGTGCTATAGAATCTAAAGTGAAACTACTGCTGCTAATAATACTACACTGCACATACTGTGCTGAAAGAAACATATCTTTCTGCAAGTGCTACAGTAAACTCTCAGTTGTATGAACGTTGGCTTAACGAATATTTCAGAATAACAAGCTTTTAAAAAATGCCCGGCAGTCTTCCTATGCAAAAATCTTTCAGTTAAGCAAATTTCTGAATAGCAAATACTTCAGTTGAACAAACTTGATCAGTGAACGTGGGCTCATTTTTTAAAATCAGTTCAAGGAAGTTTTGCACTCTGCAGCACTGGCATAGTTGGTGCTCGCCGCCCCCAAATCAGCCCTTCAGCGGCAGCTATGTGCAGTGACAGTGACCTCATTACCTGAGCTGAACTGTCAGATCTGGAAACTGTTTCCAGCGTTCATCCCAATAAAGAAGAATGTGACGAAGAAGATGCAATGTCAGCGGCAGATTCAAATCCTGTAGTTCTAACTGAGGCTGTAGGATGCCTTGGAAAGTTGCGAGACTTCATGTCTCAGCAACAAGCTGTGCCAGGGGAAATGCCCGAAAACATACTCTCTGGACAGCTTTATTACTTCTTGCGTTTTAAGAGCACCAGCGCAAATTAAAATTATATTTTTTAAGCAGCAAAGTAACTTATGCACTTCATATATACTCTCGTTACAATGGACCCTGATAATCCGACAAAAAATGTCCATTTTATCGTAAGTCCATAATATCCGAAACGCTTCACTTCCGAAGCTTTCGTTGCGATGTCTAACAACTTTATGTCAAAGAGTGAGTGACGAACGTCCAAAATAAAAAAACAAACGAAAAAGTCAGTTTCTCCCGAAAGGTGAGGCATCGATTGCGATAGCAAAGTAAGCAAGATAAGCGCAGCAGCAGCAGTGAGCGAACTGACCTTCGTGTCATCTCTCGCTTCAATGCAAACTAATTCTCGAAAGCACAGCGCACACGAAGCTACCAGCACTGGGCCATAGGCGTATCTACCGGGGGCAGAGGGGGCAAGAGGGGCACTTGCCCCACCACTTTCAAAAATGGGGGGTCAAAGTATGTCCTTTGCCCCCTCCCCCCTCCACTTTTGAAAGCATGTACTTTTGGCTGCATGCTGGAAAGTAGAACAAAACTACAGCTGAAGCTAAATTTTCCGTCTTAATAGAGTGACCACATAAGTAATGCTTTTCTTTACTCCGCATCCCCTGCTTAGACAGCGAGGATCGTCTTTTGTGCCTTCTCAGGACGCCCTATAGCGGACGACACGTGGGATTGGGCATACACACTCGTGTTGCGGAGAACGTCTGACGTTGGGCAGTTACCGTCCTAACAAATGTCAGCTTGCACAACTTGCATCATGCCCACGTTCTTGGGACCGCTATTTCCGTATTCAAAAACACAATCAGCTTGGTACATTTACCCTGTGGGTGAGGGGAAGGTCCAGATAAAGCGTTACACTCAGCCGCGCCTAACGACTGGCGTGCCTTGCGGCATGAAATCATTGGTTTATCAAATGCTAGAACTAGGTATTTAATCTCTAAATAGAGATAGCCTATGTAGCGTTGCAGTATCCGTATATTACCAATGTTAAGGTGTTTATTTGACCGGACTAGGAGCAGCGCAGCGGTGACAGTCTAGGCAGAGCATGGACTCCAAGTGAGAGTGGCATTTACGAGCAAAAGCACTGAAGAGGATGATCCATTATATCATTCCAATCCTTCTCTACAATTACCCCCGGAAACGAAAAGGGGGCCACCCAGCAACCTAACAGCTTGTCACTATGACATAGTAGGTCTTGAGGCGGTCGATGTTGACTATGTCTCGTCCACAACGGTATACAGAACGTTCGCAACGACAACACGAGCGGTGCATGCCATTATGGGGTGAATAGACTGGGTGCTGGCTGTACATCAACTATTTAATCAAACCTCTTTCAGGTATAACTGTCTCGTGTAATCACGACATCATAGATATGCTAGTGAAAATGACCTTGGTCGAACATGCACAGCCATTTCAATACCAATAGTACACTGACTTAAAATTCTTTTAAAGGAATGTGTCGCTTCTGACTTTGACGATTTCATTTCCAGGCTGTTTTTAAATAAGAGCTACACTATTACTTCTTTCCCAGCAGGAGAAAGAAATAGCAGATATTCCGTATTTTGAAAAATGAGGGCCACTTTTTTGTGACGTGTACCAAAAATTCGCACTGTGTCTTATGTGCTCTGAAAACAGTTACTGATAGTCGCTTTCTCCCAATTTTTATGCAGTATACACTGCATTTAGTTGTTTTCCCCCGGTATCCTGGGTAAAATATGTGGGGTACGAAGTACGAAGTAATGTTCCGAGTGACGAGCGATGTATGTTTATTCTGTGCAGATTCATAACAGCCTTTGCAGAAAGTTGCTCACTGAAGCGTTCTAGAGTGTCATACTGCCACTAATCTAAATGTTTCCCAGACTCCTAAAAGAGCACAAGAGACGGTTGACATTCCGTGAAAATAGAGGGAATTTTAAATGCAGTGCATTGCGAAACTTACCTGCTTTAAATGGAAATGTTGCAGATACTAATTACTACATCCAGATTTTTCCATGTATTTTCATGCATCATATGAGATCCATAGTTTGTTTCTCCTATGTCCACGGTGAGCTAAACAAGGCATATTGTTTATATTGGGGGAAAGATATGGGCATGGTATGGCCAATGTGTAGGCAATGTTCGAAGTGGGTGGTTTAAATGCGCATTTTCCAGTATAATACATATACAAGTGCTCCATCGTTATTCGTCTGTTTTACGAGCGGTGTAAAACTTGGACGGCTGCGCTGACATAATTACAACTACAACTGAGGTCCAATTTTGCGAACATAAGGGGAACAATCCACCAAGTTCATGTGCGATGGTAAATGCGTGTTGATCAAATACAGCGTTAAAAAAAATTGTAAAAATTTGTAAAAAGTAGTATCTAGGTTTCCCAGTGTCCCAAGAGAGCTCTGCATTTCACATATTTTATATGTTGAAGGAATAGGCAGCATTTTAAGTGTTAATGTTTCTGGCTGATTTAGAAGCGTAACAAAACTTATTACACCGTCGTCATTTCTTTCTTTTTTCTCTTTTTTTTTTTTTACTTTTTCATGCATGACCTATTAGATTCGCCTGGTACCTTCACCGAAATAAAAGAGAGATATTCGTTTTGTTTGGCGACTGCAAGGACAAGTTAATGGGTACGGTTAATGGGGACAGGTTAATACATGGACTTTCGCAATAAATTACATATGCAAGCGCTCTAGAGTGCTATGAGTGTGCCTAACGAGCTGGAGAGAATTGAGCCACTGCGCTGGCAGAGCTATAAAAGCTGCCAAGACCAAATTTAGTGAGAAATACATTGCAGATTGCTTTCAAGATAGGGCACCCACGCAGCTTATCCACATTGCAGATTGCTTTCAATATATGGGGTCCGCGCGGGTGCACACTTTGTCCACATCGCAGATAGCTTTCAAGATACAATGCCCGCGCACCTTGTCCACATCGCAGATCGCTTTCAAGATACAGCCCCCGCGCACGCGCGAACTTTGTCTATATTGCAGATCGCTTTCACGATACAGCGCCGGTGCACTTTGTCCACATGGCAGATCACTTTCAAGATATGCTGCCCACACACTTTGTCAACATCACAGATCGCTTTCAAGATACGGCACCCGCATGGGCGCACACTTTGTCCACATCGCAGATCGCTTTCGAGATACGGCGTCTGCGTGGGCGCGCACTTTGTCCATCTCGCAGATCACTTTCAAGATACAGCGGCCGCGCCGTAAGCAGCAGTCATCGGAGTATAACCTGCTCTCTCTCTCACCTAGCAACCCTCACCCCGTGCCTCGCACGTGAAAGAAGACGGCACGTTTTCCGCCCCGCCTGCCTCCCTTGCCTGCTCAATATTGAGCCCCAATCGTCGGCTGACCCTTCAGCCCTTGTCCACACAGCCAAAGCTCGTTTTATGCGCCCGATTATTAAAAAATTGATGCTAATTTCGTTCGCAGTAACCGATGGTCCGTTGTAGCGCAGTCCATTAAGAGCTTAATTCATTGCATGAATAAAATAAGTAGAACAAACTAATGCTGAAATGTGGTCTGTTGTATCAAAAAGTATGTTGTAAGCAGGTCCATTATATGCAGGTCCGTTGTACGCAGGTCCGTTGTGCGCAGGTCCACTGTAACGAGCGTAGACTGTATTGATGTACATATAACTCCATAAATTGCATTTCACACTTTTGAATCGATGTCTGCTGTGCCTTATGCTGTTCCATGTTCCAGTGAATATTCAGTTTAGTGAACTTCTAGTTAAGTGAACTATTTCGTTGGGTCCCTTGAAGTTCACTCAAGTGAGAGTTCACTGTACTTGCATGTGCGATACCCCATGTACTAGACCAGACTTAGAGGGACCCCACTATCAAAGACTGTTTGTAATAACTGGGCACATCACAACATAGTTTCTGCCTTTGCAAGTGTCGAAGATGTAGCTCCTTACCTTACACTGACCATATTCCATTAAGGCACACGTGAGCAGCTCAAAGTAATTCATTTATTTAATTGGTTTAACATTCCAAAGCCACACAGGGGTTCTGAGATGAGAGGTGCAATAGTGGAGGACTCTGGATTAATCAGGGCTTTCTGGTGTTCTTTAACGTGTTCTCTGTACATGAGTATTTTTGTGCTGTGACCTCATTGATATGCAATTGCCATAACAAAGAATCAACCTCGGTGCTTTGTTCTCAGCTGCAGAATACCATAGCCAAGGAAGGACAGCAGGCGGTGGTATCTCAAATGCAGTTAAAAAATTCGCATTAGGTGTTCATGCACTAACAATTTTGACCAAGGTTATGAGCAAGCGGATTTGTACAAACTGGCTACATCATGTTAGCCAAAGGCAACATTGACTTGTGGGCACATCAAACTGAAATGTTTAAGTAATATGCAACACTTACGTTGATTAGCAGCAGCCTGGGTCATGGCAGACTGGAATGTCAGGGCAGCCAGCTGTTGTTGCTGCCACTCTGCAAAGTCTGTGTGCGTCTGCAAACACACAACCACAAATCAGCCAACAAAACTTGCTTGTATGTGCTCTTACTAGCCAAAAGTGGTGTTAGAGCATTGCTCAAATTTCTTTACACTCACAATCGCTACTAGGAGAGTATAGTTACAATGTAATGCATAAAAATGACAAATAGGCTCTCTACTCACTGTTTGGATCAGGCTAATAGCCAGTGACTTGGCCGCTTGCAACCCTTCTAAAGTCGGATGCCTGGCAACAAAAACAGAAGTGTCACTTAGCTGGAGATTTTTTTCAGCTCATAAGGAAGCATGCAAAGTAAACTTTAACAGCACTGCTTATTATCCAGCTTGAAAAGGTTGAAGAAGGCAGGCCCTTTCACAGTGAATTACAGTAAAGTGTTGCTATAGTTAAGCTGAAGGGGGAGCCAGAATTACTTATTACAGTAGAACCTTGTTCATGCATTTTGGAAAAAACTTACCAACCGTGAAAACGTACAATCCGAAGCCATTCGAAAATTTGGCATACTCAATTGCAGTTGACATCTACATAATGTGAAGTGTTGCGCAAAGCACTGCAGCACGAGATGCTGACACACATTGTTTTTATGGCTTTGGCAAGCTTATGTTTGCACTACTCGAATTTGGCCTTGGTCAACAGCCTCTTCGGGCGGGGCATTTTGGTAGTAAGTTTCAGCGCGCCCACTTGACAAGAGATGCCAATGCGTGTCAACCTGCAGGGGCCCAGGAGGTCTGAAGGGTGCTTTATAATTTTCTTATTGCGTATTGTTTTAAGATGGCAACGGGACACCGAAACGAAATCAAACTGGCAGGCAATGCCAGAATACAATGCCGTCAGAGCGAAACATCAGGCTCACTTCATGCCAACCGGAAGCATGGAACGGCGTCACATTTGGCTTATTGCCTATTAAATGTATGCAGTAGGCTTCCAAGGGCACTAAGCCACAGGCAAGGTCAAACAGCTAGATAAATGAACAGGTTATCGTAACAGGGTTGGTGGCGACAGCTGTGCATGCACGGTGCGGCGACCCGTGAGACTGGCTGGTACTTGTAGAAAAAACCGACTGCATGTTGACATTTTCACATGATGCTCTTTTCTTGCTTGCTCTTGATCGCATGGGCCCTGCACCTTTACTTGTTTACATTGGATTTAACGAACAGAAAACATATCATACGACTGCATCTTAGCAATGTACTGAATGTTGGTGCAGAAAGTTCCGTGTTTTCCAGGAATCCATTAACCGGTGCATTAAGCAAATACTCGCACTGGGAAATTGTACAAAACGGGATTGTACGAGGGTTGATCCAGAAATAAGGTTCCCAAAGAGCTCCAGCCCCACGGGAAGGTGCGAGGCGAAATCGGGCAACACTGCTGCACGCGGCTGTTCCCCTACTCTCGATTCCCCTTGGCCGCGCTTCGCTGCGCCGCTCATGCTTGGCTCAGCAGCCATCCAATATGGAGGTTCTCATTGTTGGTCCTGCCAAGTGCGACATACATTCCGTAATTCGCTTTTTGCATGCCAAAGGGACTCCACCAGTGGATATTCATCTTCAGTTAACAGAAGTGTACGGCGACAAGTGTATGTTCATTCAACACATCAGAAAGTGGTGCAGAGAGTTTGGTGCCGGTCGAAAGGAAGTCCACGATGAAGAACGGAGTGGAAGACCGTCAGTTTCTGAGGCGGATATCGAGATGGTCCAATGCAATGTGCTTCAACACAGGAGGATCATCATCCGTGAACTTGTTGCTCAAATTCCTGGGAGTTCTTACGGTACAGCGGAAAGAGCTTTGACTGAAAAATTGGGGTATCAAAAGTGTTGTGCTCGATGAGTAGCGTGGCTATTGACATCAGACCACAAGGAGAAATGCCTTGGCTGTGCTCGCCAGTTTCTTCAAAAGTGTCAAGAAGATAAGGAAGGATTGTTGGACTCCATTGTTATGGGAGACGAAACGTGGGTGTTTCATGTTTCATTTGCAACACTAAGAAAACTCAGGCGAGCTATCCAGAACCGTCGGCAAGGACGACTGGCGCTGCCTCATGGCAACACCTGACCTCGCGTCTCCTGTCAAACCCAGAAACTTTTGACAAACTTTGGGTAGATTGTCGTGCCCCCTCCCCCCCCCCCCCCCGCCTCCAACGTGTAGTCCAGACCTCACGCCTACTGGTTATCACTTGTTCCCCAAGTTAAAGGAACATTTGAGTGGCCAATGGTTCCGGAGCGACAATGAAGTCAAAGAAGAGGTGAAACGCTTTCTCAAATTGTTGGCGGCAGAGTTCTACGACATTGGGACACAGAAATTGGAGCACAGTCTATAAAAATACGTACAAAACGATGGCGATTATGTAGAAAAATAGAGCAAAGTTTCATCTTTCCAATGATGTAAATTTCTGAGAATAAACAATGTTATCTATCCCTAAAATTGATGGGAACCTTATTTCTGGATCAACCCTCATATCTACGAGGTTCTACTGTAGAATCCATTACTTCATCATATTTTTTAAATTAATTACATTCTGGAGTCATGTTTCATTCCACCATAGCCGACCACAACCTTCCACCAATGTGCAGCATGTTGTGTGCTCAGAGCACAGTGGTAAGGTGGCAGCTGTATGGAGCAAGAGTGGACTTGGCAGTGCGGCCAGTTTGCGAGTTGCCAGGTAGCCGACAGATTGCACAAGTTCTGAACAGTCGCGTCAAGTAGCGTCTCGCGCCACCGTTTGTCAGCCCCATCAGTGTGAAATAATCAGTAAATCTTCATTATGAACTAAAGAAAGTTTGTAATATCCATTTATAGGAAATTTAACTTATGGGTCTTTATGGAAATTTCAAGGGGAACCACAATTACTTCGTATTAAACTGTTTGAATATAATGAGGTTTCATTGCATAGTTTAACGCAAACAGAATGAATTCAAAAGGGGATTGAAAAATATGGTAACAGACAACTCATTGATGTAAGGGCACTGATGTGTGCTTTAAGAGAAACCAGTATATTCCCAAAGTATGTTGCTGGATGAGTTGGGACATGTTCATGAATATGAAACGACAAGCATGAAAAAAGTACTAGGACAAGGAAGACGACAGGACATGTGCTCCTGTTAGATGACATGATATCATCTTGCTTGTCCTCGTACCTTTTCTGTGCTCACGTTTCCATATTCATGAACACCAGCACATCTTTATAAGCAAGAGAAAGATTGATCACACAAGCATTCGATGCCATCACTCAAAGGCCAGGCTTTTTGACATATCACTAGTAAATACTGAAGCACAGGTTTCACCAGCTTCATCTATGCAGTAGAGCCTGTGTCACAAACAGAAAAGCACACATTCTGCAGAAAGACGGTCAAAATCAGGAAAGGCGAGAACGCTCCCTTAAACTGCTATGCCTTTCAGAGGCAGCAAACAGTGGCAACGGCAGCACTGCTGTACAAGACTGGGCACACTGCAGTTACAGGCATGTTCACTACATGTGCTCCAAGCTTGAAAGAAATAATACCGTATTTACTCGATTTTAACCCTTTCAGGGTCAATGACGTAAATATACGGCGCCGCGAACAAGTCCAAAATGGTCGATGCCGTATATTTGTGGCGCCGTCTGTACGTTTAAAAAGCGCGCCAATTTTCAAACTTTTTCTTTCCTGGCATGTGCTGTCACTATGTGGAGATACAGTCAATTTTTTCTTGCGCCTCACTCTCATGGTTTTCGTTGCATGGTTTGTTTTAGAGCTAGTTTGCTCCAGCGCATCTATATACTACCGCTCGCGCATTGGTGCGCGCGTGGGCGGGCGAGGGTTTGGGTTTTGTTCCACGGGCAGTTTCGGCTTCTTGAGCTCGCAAAACTGATAGCTATCTCGTTAGTAATCACTCAAAGGGGCGACCGCCTGTTTCTCGCTCGTTTAATGCTTATAGAGGCGCGCATAGGGAGGACGTCACCATGCATGCATTTCCTTTGTTCTTTCCTTTTCCTTTTTTTTTTTTTTTTTTTTGAGACTCGAGAAATCTAATTGCCTCTTGTTGGTGATAAGATGACGCTTAGCGGAAGTTTGTCACATATTTTGCACTTTTGGCGGGCACACAACCATACAGTTTTCTTGAGCGTGCTCACCTACGCAGTCCAATTACGCTATGGACGTAAATATTAGTGTAGGAGCAGGAACATTTGAGACTTGCAAAATATTCTCGTGTGCATTTTCTAAGCCTTGAACTATGTGTATAACAATGCATCAACTTTTTAATTCTTATAAGTTTATTTCCTTTTTTATTGTTGTTATTCATGAATAAACAGTATATATAACCAACGTAAAATATTTTTTTCTCACTTTACGATCACCCTAGAAAAATTACGGTAATTTTTTTTCGAAATAGGTCCCTCAGCAGAATTGGAATCTACACGAAAAAAAATCAAGCCTGGGCGGTTGCATATGGTGAAAAGAATCGACCCTGAAAGGGTTAAGCACCCCCTTTTTTTTATGATCGTGATGCCAAAAGTGAACAGGGTGCTTAGATTCAAAAAATCTAAAATGACCCTCCCCCACCTTCTTTTTGCAGCAATATGTGACAGGCTCAAGAAATAACATTTTATTTGGAAAACACTAAAAAAACACGGATACCTAGGTGGAGACAATGAACCTACTGCTTGTGTGGGTTCAAAAAGCAACGCATGCCTGCTGATCAGGGTCACTTTCAGCTAGTTTTGGGGAGAGGCTTAGTTTTTGGCGTCCTGTGCCACCATCTGTCGTGTAGCGTCGAAACACAGCAACGCAAGACACGACCGCCTGGATCAGCGCACGGCAGCAAGAAACACCTGCCGCGCACGCCGATTCAGGCAGCCATGCACAAGAAGCCGGAGACTGCGCCGCCGCTGCCACAGCACCACCTCGGGACTCAGACGGCTCCAGCTGGACGACAGAGTGAGCAAGCGCGCTTGGCAGCCCTGGCTACCCCTTCTTTTTCGCAAAAATAGCAGGGGGTGCTCAGAATCACAAAAATACGGTAATAGATGGAGAACAGCTAAAAACTGACACTTACGTGATGTGAATGTGAAGTGGTTCGAATGCTTCCCTACCCGAAGTTGGGTCTAAGAATCCAGAACCTTTCCCACGAAGGGTCACATTGGCACCTGTTGTCGTTTTGATGTGATCAAGGTAGGCACCCTGCACCCATAGAGGAGCAAGTTTAGTTTTAATGCTCACATTCATGGGTCACGAACTATTCTCACAACACTACTTTATGCTGATTTAAAATTCACCTTAGATGAAATTAGCCTGGCGTTAGTCTTTTTCATGAGAATGTGTGCCCGAGCCATTGTGGTGGGAAAAGATGCCACATGAATTGATCGAGACAGCATGGCACAAACGGATGCCTTTCTTTTGCACTCATTGTGTCTGGGGATGTACAATAATCGTAGCCAGGTGAGCCAGTAAAGGGCAGTGAAAGCAAATGCGAGAAATAAGCAATGTGCCACACAAATTCAATCGCGTCTTATATCTCACCACTATGACCACATGCGCTGCCTTTTGTGAGATCTGTTCCCCATGCAAGGCCGGCACCTGACTTGTGCAAGAGGCCTCGCCCAAGTGCTGTTTGCATCCAGAAAAAAGGCCGATTTGAAAAATTGTCTATTTACGAATGTCAACAGACCACAAGAGACAACTCACCCCAGGTCCAAGAATCTTCTCCCGTACCGGAAAAGTCATTGGAGCGTGTTCAAGGCCCACAAATATTTTGTCTTGGATGTAGTGATGCTGGATAATGGCACATACAAAAGATAGCCAGTTTTATTCTCACAGGAAAATAAGGCCAACAAATTATGTCCAAGAATCACAAGGTACTTCATAAATGAAGAACATATCATAAAAATGAATTGGACAATTCTACCACAAGGTAAGCTAGCAACACTGGTGAACACTACAATAAGCTGAAAATTTAGCAGTAAAGATGACAATAATCTGAAAATTTAGCAGTAAGGATGACAAGATAAAATGTGCCACACAGAGCTCTAACATAAAAGAAAATGTTTTGCACACAATAGTATCTGTAGCAAAGTGTGGCTAATGAATTGTGCAGCCATAACGCACCAACTGCCCCCCTTAAAACATGACCGCAATCAGCAGAGTCCACAACACACAATCTGCAACCTCAATGCTATAAAAAGGCAACAGGTTAGATTTTGTAAGAACTATAGACGGAAAGCTTAGCCTCAGTAAGCCCACCTTATCCAACTACTATGCGCTTTGGGAGTAACAGTGCTGAAGAGATGATGAAGACAAAGTGATCCACATGTACAAATGCATAACACAATGTTTTTTTCTAGCACTGTATTTATAAGCTATAAGTTCAACCCCAAGTTTAGCCCAGTGTCAGGCAAACATTAAAGATGACCTCACTGCTCATCTAGCACTTTCATCTAGCACCAGGTGACTGGTACAAAAGACTCTCCTTGGACTGTGGCTGGTGTTTGATCAACGTTAGAGAAGAACCCCGTCTGCACTGCTCTCATGTGGGTGTGGGGCAAGTACAATACATGTGCATCATCATTTCAGATATCTGAAAGCTTTTTTGGTCATTGCTGCAACAGGATGAATGCACTTATTTTCATCAAGTCAGCTAGAAGGACAATTTGCTAATTTATCAGAAGCCTATTTACCCCCCCTACAGAAAACGAAAATACTGAAATATTAAAGGGAATGAGAATTAGTGCTTAGTACTCCCTTCTTTTGAAGCTGTGAAGTATGTTTACCAAGGCCAAGTAGTCACTAGGATCATGAGATTAAAATTTACAGAAAAATGACCACAGAGGTTGCGATGCTCATGGCATGCACACTCGAGTCAAGAATAACCGCTTACCTGCATCCTTGAATAGAAAATTAGAAATAGTATCTTTTGCCAATAATTACCTATAGGAATAAAACTCTGAAGATGACAAGCTTAGCTAAGGACTGTATAAGCACAATGGAATTAAAAATGATAGGCATAACATTGAGACAAAAAGACAACAGTGTCAGTTACAATTATAGAGAAATCATAGCTAATATTCCAGTTGCCATAACGAAGAGGAAGTGGAGTTGGGCAGGTGCCATAATGCAGTCAGTGCACACCTTACAGGTGATTTATTAGCGTGCCGAGAGGCAGGAAACGATGTCACAGACAGCAATGAGATTAAGACATTTGCTGGAAGGACCAAAGAAGGCATCATCCTGCAACCCTCTTGTCAATCTATCAGCCGAATTTTAAAAAAAGTTAAACCTTATAGCAGAAAAGGGCAGGGTCTCCAAGTTTGTGTTGTGCACTGGGGCTGTCAAGCGAAAGGCACATTATGGCAGCTGCAAACTATGTTGTAGGTAATTAGAAGGAAACTTACTCCAGCTGCCTGGGCTGTGAGTAGACTGATAGCAGCAGCTGCCATGGCGTTTGACTCGGCGATTTGCTGCTGCACAAGCTCTGCAGTGGGGTCACTGGCTGTGAAATTCGGATCATCCTTGGCATGCTCTCGAATCACCATGTTGATTCGTGCCATGGCCTCTGAGGAGTGAGGACTAACATAAGACACATATGTGCAACAGTTGAAGTCAGCTCACACACAAGCCCGCTTTAACACCAGCCGATTGTGCCTTCAAAAATGCTATTTGTCACTGAGAGCAATCCTGAAATATTTTAGTAATTTGCATCAATATTACTCCATTTTGCCAAAAATAAGTACGAACACAACAAATGTTACTTACTGTCAAAAATTAACCTAGCTTGCTGCATGAACAAAATAGCTTGGCAGGTTTCCCAGAAATCAAACTACATTTTTGCCACTAAGAGCAAATTATGAGACGTAATTCAACATAGTCCACCATAATGTAGCATAAAACATGCAATGGTTACATTTTCACTGCTTAATGCATGAATTTTTAAGCATGAAATGCTTTTAGCTCCCATTGTCAGTGACCTTCATGTGGCCTTGAACCAAAGCCAGGGCGATTATCCAGGCACTCAAACGAGAACATCCAGGCAATTTGCAAGAACAAAACCAGATCATCCAAGCTACCATACAAGACCACATTACACACACTAGTTACTTCTCAAACAAGTTACAAAAAACATTGCTTCTGAGTTCTTCCTAATGTTTGTTCACAATATCACTCAAGCTATAACTTCTAGTACGCTGAAGTTTTATTTGTGATTTCCAATAGCGACATTCAAAAGGTAGATACAGGGCACTATATATTTGATTGTCATTTTTTGGCACAGTGTGTTCTTTTCAACGCCACCGGTCCGTGAGACCGGGGCACGTCCAATAACGAAAATAACACTTTTGTAGCGCGAAGTGAATAAATACTGCATGTTTTTTTCCCCTTTCATCGCACTCTCTCTGAGTTCCGTTTTCGACAGGTAAGTAGGTGATCTCATGCTATTTGGTTAAACAGTACTACCGTTTAATACGTACTTTTTCCGAGCTCCGGCCAACTACGGTTTAACGAGGTTTCACTGTACATCCATTTTACGATTGTGGCTCAAATCGTCTCCAACTAATCTGCTTTGCTGGTAGCCCTTTCATGCTTACATCTACTCTCGATTACGAGATAGCCAGGATTCTTATTTTCTTCTGACAACGCTCAACAAGCCTTTATTTAGGCCAGAAATGTCCAAACCCTAATTTTCTAAAGAAATGCAGAGTTGCGATTTTATAAGCAATGATTGTCGCATATCATACAAGAAACATGAAGTTATGAGTGCATATTGTGAGCATACAGAAAGGCAATCAAACTGCAGAAAACCTGCAAAATATATCTCAGCCAGTGAAAAAAAGCTTTAAACCTTGTTGCGAAAAATGTAGTACATTATTTGCAGTGAAATCTAGTTATACATTTCATTAAAATTTAATGATCTTGCCAATTATTGACAAATTGATAGCCCCATTATCTACCACAACTTTTTGGAGCACTTCCTTTTATATGCATTTTTGCTTTGCATAGTCTTTAAAGGGGCCTTGAACCATACCTCAGGCTTGGTGAAATAACATAGCCAGCGGGTAAGATATGCTGCTGTGAACATCTCAGCCAATTTTTGCTGTCGAACACGGTGTACGGAGCTCGCAAGCGGATCACGAAGTCACCTTTCTCTCAAACCTTCTTTCAACAGAAGGCCCTGTCCTCACTCTCTGATGGACACGTTATTTCGTCATCAGATGCTTTATTTTGCGATTCCCTTAGACAGCTGCTATTGGCCGATAGCTAACATCATGCTGTGGTTGGCTACATGACTTAGATGCTGCGGCCACCGCAAAGTGCCGCCACGAGTCCGCTGGCTAAGCACACTGCAGCTCGGTGAGGACAACCGAGTTTGGCTTCTGTTTAACGTGTTGTAGGCACCAAAGGCAGAAGTCATGGCGTCTACGTTAACATCCAAAATGAAATCTGAACTGCATGCCACGGTGACATTTTGAAGGCACAGCATTGTGGGCACGCCCCACTGCGCCGTAGCCCTTGCAGTGCAAGGCATTGACAAAGGAACGGGAGCACAGCGAAGGCCATGCTTGATTGCCAATAACTCCGCTTTTGCTGAATGCACTGAAGTACTTCTTGCGGCAAAGTATTTCTGAAATAGTCTATTTTTGCTTCAAATGCCTTTCTCCACTTCAATAAGAAGTGGTTCCAGGCCCCTTTAAGAGAACAATGCATGCCAGATGAATTCCTTGTTCCTCTTCCTTCTTCAGTTTTGTTGCTGCTGCTGTCATCAATTCTTGAAATATGGCAGGCCCATATTCATAACCATGCTGGCCTTTTCATTTTCTACCATATTTGTAACAATAATGGTACTAAGAAACAGTATAGCCTGTAAAACATATTTTGCCACCAAACTTGCTCACTAATAAGAAAACAAATACTTTCTCTTCTCCACAAAACAACTCACAACTGCATGCTTTGTCATACTGATATAGCAATTAATGCTTGTCTCACAGGACAACCAGAATATGCTAATAGTTTTTAGCATAAATAAATGCACGACACGAGAAGGCACACAGAACACAGCGCTACTAACAATTGATGCTTTATTGCACTTGGTCGCATAAATGCAGCACCGTACAAAAAGCCCCGTTTACATGAATGCGACAGTGGCGCATCGCATTTCCAAGCGCATTTGGGAAAGGCGATGCGACGCCGTTTACATGTAGCGCATTAACTCTCACGAGAACGTAGCGCCACATGGTGTCGTATAAGGGAAGTCCAGCCAACTTCCGGTGTAACTGATTTCAGGTAGTGGGCCGAGTGCACATTGGTGGCTGAGTGCCAAGAAACAGACAGTTTTAGTTTAACGTACGCAACTTATAGCATACGCTATACGCTATAGTATAGCGTACGCTAAGCAGTGCACGTTTTTTACAGTTTTAGTTGGCCAGCGAGATCTTCGGTTATGAGAGGCCATATGCAGTCATTGCGGCTATTTCCCGACTGTAGCGATAGGTAGCGCTGACATCTCGAATGTTTCTTTCGTTAGACTTCGACTCGTTCGAAACGAGAAGCAATCTCGAAAACATCACAAGGTTATCCATAATACTCTGTTGTCGAAGCGGCCTGAGACTAAGCGAAAGCCGTTTACACAATCATTTGCAGCGAACGAAGTGCATTTTACAAAAGCAACGCCAAATTCAATTCGAAGCGGGCAGCCGGGACCGCCGCCATGTTGGTGACTAATTCCTTCCCGTCATTCCTAATGCGACGATCCTGCGTTTACATGCTCCGCGAGAGTCGACTCTCGCCTGTAAATCTACCCTCGCCTGGCGCATTAATGCGATGCGCCTTCCTAGCGCATTACTGCTGTTTACATGAATGTGATGCGCTAGAAATGCGATGCGATGCGACTCTGTCACATTCATGTAAACGCGGCTAAAGACAGAAAGGGAGCGTAAAGTTACCACAGCATCACAGATCGCCTAACAGCCTAACAATTCACTGCTCCCATGAAAAAAACGGTATCTCCTTCTCTGACAGCGTGACAGATGGGCAGCTCAAGCAATCTTTGTTTCTGTTCATTTCAAACGTCTCTAACCACGTCCTCTTGTCACTTGATCAGAATGTCTCGGCATCACTCTTAGACTTCTTAAATGAAGGTTTGTAGCCACAGCACATGTAGTGTGCAGCAACACGACCGGTTACTGCAAGTTTATCAACATTGTTTCAGTGCTCCTCATAAGCGATCACTGAGACATCGGCCAGTTTGTCCCAAATATTCTTCCTACATGACAATGCAATCCAGTAAACTACACCTTCCATACATTGGACAACAAACTATTCGCGATGATATTGTATCACAAGCATTGCGTTCTTCCTTGGGATTATTAACTTTCGTGCACAAGCTAGAAAGTTTATGTGGGGCAGAAAAAAACAACGTCCACTTCAACTCTTCCTGTAATCTCCTTGAGATTGTGGCCAACATTATGTAGATACGGCACCACAACCTCATTTTTACTTCTGCGTGGCTGCAAGGCGGCACCAGGACTATTAGCTTCACTTTTTAACGCGACAGCATTAAGGAGCTCCTGTCGCTGAAAAGCCGGTGTCGTCGGCGTCTGTGCCGGCGCCAGCGGCGTTGGCCGTGAGCGATAAATCCCAGAAGGCACTTCATAAACAAAAAACATCTTGCAAGATGGGCTCGTGGGAATCGAACCAGGGTTTCCGGAGTGTGAGACGGAGACGCTACCACTCAGCCACGAGTTCGTCCCTTCAAAACGGGACAAAATCGCCTCTAGTGAATGCGGTGTTGCCTTAAAGTTTTACTGCGGTGTATATCGGTAATTATGACCATGTAACTTACAGAAGTCGCAGTTTCACGAGTAGCGAAGTACGTTTCCGCTACATTTCTTCTGCGCCCTGCACACACACAGAGCCATTTTGCGGCAAACACAGAAGACCCCCTCCTCGCAATGTACGGCGCTGCCCCGACACGTGGCGCGCCACTCGCCCCATGATCGCGTCCGCCTAACATGGCGCGTCTGGGTCCGGCTATCTGTGCCGATCGAGACGTTTGGCTGGCGTAGAGCGTTTGAGTAGGCGTTGCGAACGGGGTGCGATAACGCTATCGCGTTCCACTCTTGAAGGCGGAGCTTAAGCGTCCTCCAATTTTTCTTAACATGCTGCCAGCCACCACCATCAGCAACTGCAAAGGGTAGCCAGCTGCGCAGAGTCGCGAAACCTGGTTATCGAAATGTTTTTGCATAAGATGCTGGCAGGATTTCAGAAGTAAAATTTTAAAACATAGGTTCATGATGCCCCTCTTATCTAATTTCGAGTCTCCAGATGCGTATGGAAGCAGGGGCTTCTTTCCTCTTGGCTTATAACACCAATATGTATGGGTGCTTAAAACATGAAGGGTTAGGTCTAAGATCCTATCATGTCTTTCAACAGACTCTTCACAGGTTAAGGTGAGAGGTTTTGGCATTCACGGAAAACGTAGCAGACTGTTGTTGTGGCAACCGCAGTGCAATCACTGTCACATTCTAAAATCCACAAATAGTCATCCGTGTATCTGAATACTTTTGCAACCGCTGTTGTTTCCAAGCGAGAGCACAAAGTCCTGTCATAATGTGCGAGAAAAAGGTCACTTAAAGGGCCCCTCACCAAGCCTCATTGCAAATTTTGGTTATATGCTGGAAGTTGTTACGCGTCCTCTAGGGAGCGTTCTGCCGGAAAATTTTTTAAAGTCGGCTCATTAATAGACAAATAGAAAGAAATATTTCATTGCCACGAACCCATGATTTCAGCAGGCAGGCTCCACTGCATAGCGAGACTCCCTCTCTATTCGCCCCGTCTAGCCTTTGCAAGCGAAATTCCCTCCCTGCGTTCTCCCAAGCTGGAACTCGAGGATCGCATGACACATGCGGCACGGGCCTCGCCTTAACTTCCTTTTTTCTCCTTCTCACTTTTTTTTTCGGTGCTATGCATTTCCGCTGACGGCGTCGCGCACGGGCTGTTGTCTCGTTCGTGCAGCACAGGATTTTGCGCGCTGTGCACAAGGAAACATGACTAGTGGTATAATTCAGTGGTACACGAATACTGAGGCAGAACAAGCGGATCGCAGAGCATGATCACGCGCTGGAGCACGGTAGAAAATGGCATAGTTTCGGTACCTACGCATGTGACTGCACGATCGTGGGAACAAGCAGAGGAAGCGGAAGTACATCTCTCTTGCTTCGATGCGAAAGGCAAAAACATGCAGACATTCCGTTTGTGTGTTCCATTATTTCTCTAAACTTCAATTCGTCAATTCAAGCAACAGATCACACAAATAACAGATGGTGCCTTGAATAATTCTTGAAGTCATGTGTCCCCACGAGCGACGTCACGCTGCAGACTCGAGTATGTTGGCGCAGGGACGCGACTACGTCATCCGCCGGCTTGGAGCGCGGCGGCAGCGAGAAGAAAAAACTATGTTCCATTTGAAATTTCAGGTCTTTGCACGGCATGTAGCAATGTAATATTTTGCAGACACGATCATTATCACGTATGCTCTGCCCTTGTAAGCTGAAAATGGCCAGACCTGGTGAGTGAGGGACCCTTTAAAGTCGGGGCGATCCCAAGCAGAAACGCAATGCTTGTGATACAAATCATCGCAAACAGTTTGTTGTCAAATGTGTGGAAGGTGTAGTTTACTGCATTACATTGTCATGTGGGAAACAATATCTGGGACAAACTGTCAGATGGCTCAACAATCACCTATGAGAGCACTCAAAAAATGTTGATAAACTGGCAGTAACCAGTCATCTTGCTGCACACTGCATGCACTGTGGCTGCAAACCTTTGTTTAAGAAGACTAGAGACATTCTGATCAAGTGACAAGGGAAATCGTTAGAGACGTTTGAAGTGAACAGAAACAAAGCGTGAGCTGCCCATCTATCGTGTTGTCAGAGAAGGAGATACTGTTCTTGTCACGGTAGCAGTGGTTTTTTTATGCTGTTAGACGGTCTCTGATGCTGTGGTAACGTTACACTCCCTTTCCATCTTTTATTGTACCATGCTATATATACTGCGACCAAGTACAACAAAGCATCAGTTGCTAGTAGTGCTGTGTCCTGTGTGCCTTCTCTCGTGTTGTGCGTTTCTTTGTGCTAAAACACTATTAACATGCAATAACAACTAGCCCACCAGCATGTTTTGTTGAACCAGAATATCTTTCTCATTCAAAATCCTACAGTAGGATGATAAGCAGCAAATAAACACCCTTGTATATTTTGTGTGCTCATTTTAAGTGTAAAAATTCTAAAAATAGCCTGTTTATTTAGGAAACTTACACGAACTGCCACCATGCGTTCTTTAAAAAAGGAACAGAAAGAAAGGAAACCTAAAAGATGACTTCCAGAATTATGGTCACTGTGTATTTCATTGCTAGACATGAGAGAGATTCCAGGTAAATAAGTACAATTTTCTCTCTTTTTGGTTCTGTTAAGTTTGAAGTTGTTGTTCTATGTGTATCATTTACATACAACTTGCAATAGGGGACTCACCGAACAAGTATATTCACTGAATGTGGCGTTTCTCCATTGTACAAGAAAACATCAGCTTTCTGCAACATGACACTGCCAAGAAATGGGCCTACATGCAACACTTACTTTCAATTGCATCCACTGTTGAGGCTTGAATATGCAAATACAATGCTCTGTCTCTGTAATAGTAAAGTTAGAAAAATTTAAATGTGCTTCCTCTCTTCCACAACTTACACCAAGACGCATTAAAATAGCAAGCAAACTCATGCCTCAATGAAAAGCAAAGCAAATTCCAATACACAATTCTAATTTTATGAAAATTATGAGCAATGTCTCACCCAGATCCTGAATTTAATTTTTCCATTCCACTCATGTAGCGACCCCTTGTAGACATAACTGCACCAGTCGAACGGCATATCTGCAATAGCACAGCATATTTCAGGACAGCGCCTGGACAGTTTCACAACTACAATAGCACAGCAAAGGCTACAGTGTACATCTTTGTCCAAAGGTACTCGAGTCAATCCACACAAAAGCAAACTTTTTCCATTGGGTGTTTAGCAAGGCCTGCACGACATTTCCACCGCAGAAAAATTCTGGGCCCTAGAACTGCTACACGTAGCAGTTCCGAGTACATGTGCAGTTTCATGTTTATACTTCGCACAAAGGATCTAATTTAGTACGCCAAGCACGAGTAGGCGACAAGAACTCAACTGCTGGTCGTTCGAACCTAGAGCTAGTTCACCAATAACATTTTTGGTCAGATACTGCAGATGCGAGCGTATGCTTTGATGCAAGCACTTGCACATTCCCACACACATTTTAGCGAAGTCTGTCTGAAAGCTCACCTCCTCCTGAAAAATTCCCTTTGTCAAGACGTTGCGCGCAGGTAAGGGCGCGTCGTTTATCTCCACTTCGGTTGTGAACAAGTCTCCCGAACTGCGGCCTGTGACACCATTGATCTGTAAAAAATACGCAGCGTTCGGACAAAATTTAAGCGCATTGCCCGTTGCCTGCCGTTGTCCCACGGCCACTTTCGATCGCAATCAAGCCCAATCCAGATTGAAATTCTCGACCGTTTTTGGCTCCTTCCCGTAGCTTACGCAAGGAAGGCAATAGCGACAGGGAACTTCGATTCATACCGGGCCCGATCGCGATCGAAAGAGCGCGATGTGACACCCGTATAATGTTCGACGGTCGACTGCACATTTCAGGAAACACGAAAACGCAGCTACGAAATCTTACCTTCAACTTTCCCTTGGCGACAAGCATTGCGTTTACTCTTTCCGCAGCCTCGGCGGCAACCGCAAGGCAGCTTTTACTGCTCATCTTGGTCGCCCTACAAAATACACGCGAAACAAGGGCTCCTACTCAAATGTACCCAACAGGAGCTGACACTATCCGTAGCTATCTACACGCATCGGTCCGCTAAGCCTATCGAGCCAAGCCAACTAGTCAACGTAGGTCCAGCAGCCGTTTTTCCAAGGTGTGAGACACAAACTAATATTGTAATCACACAAAAGAACAATGCGACACACGCGGCTGCATATGCTCTGGCATCAAGCAAATTAAGCAGTTCTTATAGTAATTTCGCTGCAGCTAAACTGGCAACACAAGCGCAGAACAGCGCAAAAGATAACCTCCCGAGAGCGAGAACGAGAGAGCGAACAGCGTACAGTTTCGGTTTGGTCTCTCCATCTTTTTTCCACCACCACCTACTGCCACGACCTACGTGCCATGAGAGTGAATCTCTGCAACGCTTCTTTTTGACATGCCGCAAGTTCACTGTTCAAAGGAAATGACTTTTGGAAGAACCCTTCCAAAACTCTTCCAGTAATCCTTTCCTTTGGGGCTACCGTACTGCGGGTTACAGATAGATAGAGAGATAAACTTTATTAAAAGAATAATCAGAAAAACCGCTAATAGTCGGGGCCCTTAGTCCAGGGCTCCGCTGGCTCTTGCCATCTTCTCAGCTCTCCTTATTAGCTTGAGCTGGTCGTCGAAGGCCGAGCTGGACAGCAGCGCCTCCCATTGCTTCCTCGTGGTGTTCGTGTCTGGGTGTTCTATGTTGTGTAGTGTGCACTCCCACTTAATGGGTTGGTGTGGCCCCACACCATGGGCATTCGTCCCTGTAGGCTGTGGAGTGTATCCGATGTAATATGTGTAGGTTCGTGTAAGTGCCTGTCTGGAGCCCAGGCAGCGGCATCTTCTGTCTTTAGATTTCGATGGGGTGGTGGATATCGCAAGCGACGCCCTCTGTGGTAGTTCACGATGGCTGAATACTCGAGGTCGACAGGGTCCAGTTCTTCTGCACCCGGCGTGGTGAGTGCTCGGTTATGTACAAATCCTCGAGCTGCTCTGTTTGCCTGCAGGTTGCCCGTGATGCCAGTGTGGCCCGGTATCCAGATGATGGTGTGGGTGGTGAAGTCCTGCAGGGTCCTCCCTTCTTATTTTCTTTTTTTTTAGTATTCCGGCTAGGACTTGTGCAGCAGGTCTTCCAATTCTTCCCTGTAGGAAGTTGCATGCAGGCCTGCTGGGAATCCGTGAGGATCGTCAGTGGTTGGTTTGCGTGTAGGCCCTCGCGGATGGCTAACGCGATGGCCAGCTCTTCGGCTTCCGTAATCGTGCAGGGGCGGGTCGATGCAGCGGAGGTAACGTGGCCTCGGTGGTCGCATGCCACTGCAACTGCGCCCTTGTTGTTCGTCCCATACATGGCGGCGTCCGTAAAACGGGCCGTGGTATTGAACTTGAACGCTTTCTCCATGTACTGGGCCCTTGCTCTCCGCCTGCCGGAGTGTTAGGTTAGGGTCCATGTTGCGTGGTATCGGGACAACGTGAAACCTGTCCTGGACGTGACGAGCTATCAAGAAGGTTTCTTGGGTTCGTGTTGTTATTGCTGGGAACACCAAGGTTTGTAGGACCTGCCGGTCCGTGCGAGTCCGCGCAAGTCTGTTGTTACGAGACGTAAAGGGCTTCTGTCAGTTCTCTGAGGGTGTTGTGCAACCCTAGCGCCAATAATTTTTCAGTAGATGTACTCATCGGCAGGCGGAGAGCGGTCTTCAAAGCCATCCTCAATAGTGTGTCGGCCTGCTTCGTCTCGGACTGTGTGAGGTGGTAGTAAGGCAGGCTGTATGTGATTCTGCTCACCACCAGGCTACTGACCAGTCGGAGCGTGTCCCTTTCGGGTTACAGACACACACCCCGAGAAACATTTGCACTATTTGGAAGTTATCTTGTAACCTTGTAACACAGTAATAGAATGCAGCGGTGGCGTAGAGATAGAATATCCTCCTCGCGTGCAAGAGGACCGTGGTTCGAATGCCGGTGCCGCGCAATTTTCGACAGGATTAAAAAAAGAAATCCGCGTGTTGATAAAATTGCATAAACAGGCCTGGAGTGCGGCCTGATCCTGGTGACCAGAACCGGTAACGCACGCACACCCTCACCACAGCAGGATTGGCCACCCTGGTGAAGTACTTGGCCACAACCTCCTATATGAATACGACAATCAAATCCCGGCCCTCAGTCCCCAGCGGCTGCGAAGCAACTGACCACTGCGGCGGTCAGACCTGTGACGCAGCAGAGCTAGCTAGGGTGCTAAGCATAGTTTCATATTAGTATACCTAGAGCGAAATCTGGCGCTGCGATCGTCCGGACGAACACCATTGTTGACGTCACGAGGCGCCCGACCAATCACAGGTGGAAACGAGTCGCACGAGCTGCCCCGATTCTGCTGCTGCACTTTTCGTTGAAATAAAATCTGTTTGCGCTCTCTTTCACTCAATTTCGATGCGATATTCGAATTCGGAAGGTTGAAAACCATGAAGTACAGCTCTTAACTCATTTTTTTCTGGAGAACCTTTGAGCTTTCAGACTGGCGCTTGGAATAATTTGAGGGGGAAGAACTGTAGTACTATTTTAGAGAGCACAGCAATTCGGAAAGCTAAATTTAAAAACAAAAGGTAAGGAGGTTAACAAGACAGGATATCGTGTTTGCACGATCGGTTGCAATAATAACTGCAAATCTAATACAAAAGAGAAATAGAGGTAATTTGGGCACAAGTACAGATGAACAAATACCAGGGTAACTGAATATCCGGTGACTAATAACCAGTGGCGTAGCCAGAAATTTCGTTCGGGGGGGGGGGGGGGGGGGAGCTCACATTGCAGCTCGGCCTCCTCCTAAGAGGAAACATTAGGTCGGATGCTCCTATCTAAATACATGTAGAAAGAGAATTCGTTTTTCTCGGCAACCACTGCACCAAATTTGATAAGGTTTGTAGCATTTAAAAGAAAAACTCATATTCTAGTGACTGCTTGTTTCGAATGACCGATTTAGGTCGTCGATATTTTTTTAAAAAGTGGCAAAAATCGAAAATTTTCGGAAAACGAAACAATGAAGGTTACAACTCTGGAAATCAGCAATGAAAATTGATATCACAATTCTGTGAATTGAACATAATAGTACATCTACAGCGGACAAATTTTATATGTTACACATGAGCCTCAAAAAATTAAGTATTATGGAAATACGGCTCTTGCAGAACCCTTGTACATAAAATAACCAATTCATGTAAGATACAAAAAGACATATCGAATTTGTCCGCTTTGAATGGTGTAATGGATGCCGTTACAGAACCGCGCCTGAAGACACCCCTCTTTCCGCCGGCTTGACTGGGCGCAAATTGCAAAGAATGCTCCGGTATCCAGTAGCCCGAGCTCATGCACCCGATGCGTTGCGCCGCAGAATTGTCGGCTGCAGCTCTATCAACACCCCGCGAAATAATTGCACGAATGTGCGGGCTAAAAAATTCAATTCGCGAAATGGTCGCTAAACTACTCGCCTTAGCGGAACGTTTCATGTGAGGTGCGCTCGTGCTGCGCGTTCATGCTGGGAGCAGGAGTCGCTAAACACACAGTGAGGCGTTGTAAGGCGTTGGGTTCTTGGTTCTTGGGTCCCTCTTCCGTTCAGAACGCGCAGCGAAGACGAACAAAGACACCAGCAACAGGGCGTTCAACCAGCGCGCCCGGCGCTCGCGTTTACGGCGAAGCGTTCGTTGAGAGCGACGTTGCATAAGTGGGGCCGTCAAAAGTCGCGAATGGGATTCTCTGGATCGTCTTCAGACTCGGTTCGGCCGAAGAGTTTGGCGGCGTATGACTCGACAGGCTGTAGTCTCGGGCCCACCGCGATGTCCGGCTCGCTTTTACTTCCCCTCTCCCGCTCGCTCCGAGAAGCCACTGCGAAACCTGCCGTTATGTTTCACGCTTTCCTTCATACCCTCGAAAGTTTCAGAAAACTGTTGTTGTTGTGTGACTTCATGTCACAAGTACAGTGTCTGTATCAGCTGCACAGAGCTTTATAAAAAAAAAGGTGAATTTTGTAAGGATATTTCCCGATCGAGATTCTATGAAGTTATGCCTTTTTGTGATTACTAGAAACTCGGTAGCGCGAAAAATATCGCAGATAACTAATAACCATATCCTTAATAATCCCGTAATTAGTACTTATAGAGGAAGCACTTCAATTCGAGAATTGAGGACTCAAAGTCATATTATTAACTGAACAAAAACTTCTTAAACAAAATCGTTTTGGGTGCTACAACCTACAGTACTTTGGCATTGCGGGCGGCGCCCAGTATATGGCAGCAGCGAAAGAAATATGAAATAGTGGACCAGTGACGTTGATCACTTAATCCTCTCCATTGCAAGTGCAGACCAACAGTAGTGCAAGCTTTCGCTGGCACGGGCTTCATCGCGGCCTTTTCTTTCTTTTTTATGGTGACGCCAAGAATCGACGCGAAGCGTGCTCTATTCTGTTGCCAATCTTGCAGTGGTACCGGAGCTCGGATAATCACGTTTGTCCGTATAGCAGCAAATGAAAACAAGGCTTTATTGATCAGAATGAAGAGAACTCGTAAATGTCATAGCAATGGCGCCCGCGCAGCGGGGAGGCAGGTAGCGTTTTCTAATAGGGTGGGGAGATCAGCGTCACTGACAAACAATCTAATTTTCGTTTTCGTTCAGGGCTGCCCACAGACAAAATACTGCGTGCCATAGTACCTACGACGATTTTTGTGAAGTTGTCGTTGGGCAAGATATGAATGTCGGGCTTCAATTTTGCAAATGCAATATTGCCGCTAAAATTGGCAATTAAAACTTTATTTTAAAGATATTTTTTGTTACTTGTGACGTGAGTCATGTTTTCCACGATGCCGCATTTGTATTGGCTGCCAAGCTTTACAGTCTGACAGAAGATGTGCACATGGGCTTATCACACGTTATCAGTGCAGCACCCTGTGTTATTTGGCGCAGGAAAAACAGCGTGTATATTTGCTGCATTCGCGATCTCTGGGAAAGAAAGCGAAGGAGAGGAGGACCCGGGGAACCTGCACGGTATCCAAGGCGGCTGTACTGGTGCTGAAACCCGGAAATTGTCGATATCCTCGCCTTCGTCGACTACATCAGGGGGGGGGGGGGGGGTGACAGAAGACCTATGGGCCGCGGGTGCCAGACGACCTAACTACGCCACTGTGTACACGGCAGCCATACGGTGACTAACTTCTTTTTGGGAAACCACCTTCAGCTGACAAAAACCTCACGGCACCACGCTGCTCAACTTCTGGAGCGTCCATTACGTCACGCAACCATGTTCAACCCAGTGTACGAGCGCATTAAAGAACATTTATCCTCACACCTGCGTGCCACTTTTGTAAATGAGAGATGCCTGCGTGCTACGCGCAGGCCTTGCAGATAATGAACAGAACCATAATTGCGCGGGGTGGGTAGGCTCACTGTCATTTGACTCGCCCTCGTACATTACAAATGCGAAGATACAATGGAATATACAAATGCGAAGATACAGCTTGATAAATGGCAAAAAATTGCCACTGGAGGCAAGGTTCACTGCACGTATACACAAAACCTCGCAACAAAATATCCAAAGATACGTATAAGTCTCCAATAAATCTACGTATCTAAGAAAAAGTCATGGTATATAATGGGTCAAACAAGGCAAATAAACATGTTGGGCAATCACAGATTCACAGAATCCTAGATCCCGCCCCGATTCCATCCACTCCCCCCCGATGCATTGCGCGCGACGGAAGGCGGCGCGCTTGCTCCCCGCTTTTTTCCTTTGCGCACAAAAGACTGAGCCACCATCGTCGGCTCACCCATTCCCTCCCCCCACCCCCCACACACTTTCACTCGCACATACAGCATGCGGCGTGCGGTCACGATGTTATCGCCCTTGGACTTTATGCGGAACATGAGGGCGACGGCAGGAATGCGCCTAGAGTCTCCATATAATTGCTATCGCAATAATATAATAAGTGTGTCCGGCAGCTGAAGCGTCCCATGGCCTGTTACTTTCCGCAAAAGATGTAACAAAATAGAACTTACACCATGCGATAATTCGCTGTGCCGCAACGTTTCTTTTTTTTTCATTTTTGGGGCGGGGGAACCATAATAGAGACTTTTAGCGTGTCCGGTATTCCGGCAAGTGCGCGCGGTTTGCCGGTTTAGCGGGGGCGTAAACGTGAGCGGCCAGATTGGTGGCGCCAGCTGGTGGTGCAAAGCTCAACCACACAAACACAGAGCTAATTACTATTCGTGTTCACAATTACGCCGCTGCCAAAAATTTGCACCACTAGCGAAGCAGGATATAGTGGGTTAATGCAGTTTTAGCTCTGTGTTTGTCTGGTTGAACTCCAAGGTCCAAGGGCGGTCACGATGTTATCGCCCTTGGACTTTATGCGGAACATGAGGGCGACGGCAGGAATGCGCCTAGAGTCTCCATATAATTGCTATCGCAATAATATAATAAGTGTGTCCGGCAGCTGAAGCGTCCCATGGCCTGTTACTTTCCGCAAAAGATGTAACAAAATAGAACTTACACCATGCGATAATTCGCTGCGCCGCAACGTTTCTTTTTTTTTTCATTTTTGGGGAGGGGGAACCATAATAGAGACTTTTAGCGTGTCCGGTATTCCGGCAAGTGCGCGCGGTTTGCCGGTTTAGCGGGGGCGTAAACGTGAGCGGCCAGATTGGTGGCGCCAGCTGGTGGTGCAAAGCTCAACCACACAAACACAGAGCTAATTACTAATCGTGTTCACAATTACGCCGCTGCCAAAAATTTGCACCACTAGCGAAGCAGGATATAGTGGATTAATGCAGTTTTAGCTCTGTGTTTGTCTGGTTGAACTCTACGCTACCAGGCGGCTGCAGCTAAAGCCCCTTGATAGCTGCAGCGATCTGGCTACGCCCCCGCAAATCCGGCAATCCGCCCAAACCGCTCCCGTTTACCGGAATAGCGGACAGGCTAAAAGTCTCTAATGAAAAAAGAAAACGCAAAGTATGTTGGTCACAATCGAATGCCTACTTTGGGCAACTAATGTGGCTATTAAAGGAATATCGAAGAAAACACGAGACGCTTGGTCCACCAAGAACAATGCGCATACTGCTCGGTATTCTACACCGGCGAGACGAGACTTCCTGGAGAGGTTGTGCTCAAGCGAACGCGGTGCAATCGGTCGAGTCCCCACAGTGATGGCGGCGAGCGACCATTGTTTCTTTTTCTCGTCTGCTAGCTAGAAAGCGTCCAAAACTCTGCCAGGCAAAAATGCACTCGGCCAGAGAACGCGCACCGAAGCGCGCCGCGCGGTGGTCGGGGCAATACGAAAAAAACGCATGCGCTCTGGCTGGCTCTGGCAGCCCCCGGGTAGGGGAGCGAGAACAAAAAAAAAAAAGAATAGAAAATTGAAGAGGCTCAATGTGCCCTCCCGATTAAAAGTCGAAGTAGAAAAATAAATAAGAACATAGTTACCTTGGCTCTGGTTTTAGTGTCTTCCCTGGATGCTTTGGCGCAGGTGAAAAAAAAATGATCTTTTTTTATGTGACATGACGGCACGAATGAACCACCACAACGCTTCGTCCCATCGGGCCTCAGTGCGGGCTTTGTCAACTTGTCTGATAGTGTGTTGATGTAGCTTGTCTCATTGTATGGCCCGTTGTACGACTTCGGAAAAGTTAATGCACCTTTGGCATCAAATATTTATGGGAACATTAAACTTAAAAATTTCCACAATTGAATATCTAAAGCACACGCTTGGAAATGTCAATGCACCTTTCACATCAAAAGTTTATGAGAACTTTATACCCATAATGTTTCGGAATTGACATCCACGCGCTTCGTAGATTCCATGATAGAGTGTAGATTCCGCGGCCTCCGCGAGAGGCCACGGCGAGCCCGTTTGTCATCAAAACGCCATTGAAAGTTTGTGCACGGATGGGGCTGCTTGCGTTATGCGACTCCCGGTGCATGGGCGTTGCCGCGAAATCCAACACGAGTTCGCAATTTTCGCGGTGAAATGGCTTTTCGAGCGTGAAAAATATTGGAGGAAGCTTAAGAGGAAGCTTTAGCTCGGGTGCTCCTATCTAAATACATGTAAAAGGAGAATTCGTTTTTCTCGGCAACCACTGCACCAAATTTGACGAGGTTTGTTGCATTTAAAAGAAAAACTTAAAATCTAGTGACTGTTGGTTTCGAATTTTCTATATAGGTCGTCAATTTTTTATTAAAGATCTAATCGCAAATTTTCAGAAAACGAAGCTATCAAGTTTACAACTCTAACTCAGCAAGAATAGGTGATATCGCAATTCTGTGAATTGTACCTAATAGCACATCTAAAGCGGGCAAATTTGACATCTTATACATGAATCTCAAAAAATTTATTAATATGTAATTACAACGTTTGCAGAACCCTCGTAAACAACGTAACAAACTCACGTAAGATGTAATATGACATATGAAATTTGCCCGCTTTGAATGATCTAATGGATTCCGTTTACAGAACCGCGATATCTGTTCTTGATGCAGAGCTATTAGTTTGTAAACTTCGTGCTTCTCTTTTTTTCAAACTTCTGAAATTTTGTAAATCTCTTTAACAAAATGCAAGCCCTAAATCAAAATTCCGCTTCCAACAGTCACTAGAATTTAACTTTATCTCTCAAAAGCAACAAATTTCATTAAAATCGGTCCAGGGGTTATCTCAGAAGAACGTTTTTGCGTTTTTACATGTATTTGAATAGGCCGCGTCGGAGTTGGGCCCGAGCTAAAGCTTCCTCTTGAGCTTCGCCTTCAAGAGTGGAACGCGACAGCGTTCCCGTCGACCCGCCAAGGGGTGTAAGACAATGGGCTACGGCGCAGTGACTACGCGCCCCGCATCGGACGCGGTGAGCGTCGAGCAACGCAGCGTTCGGCGCGGCAACGAAATGTGCGCCTGAGCAAGCGACGCACGCCTGAGCCTTAGAAACAGCTCGTTTCTAAGGCAACACCGCATTCACTAGAGGCGCTTTTGTACCGCTTTGAAGCATCGAACTTTCCTCTTCAGCCACCGAGGTGAGCGGACGCGGAATGTCGGGCTCTTCACGAGCGGTCTCAGCGGCCCACCCGGGACGCGGTAACAGGGTGGTAGCAGACGACGACAAGGAGTTTGAGATTATTTTGCCGCATTTGCCAACAGGACGCGTCGTTTTGTACACATTGTTCTTGCACGGAGACGTACGAGCGCGGCCATTCAGGGTCGAAGATTTCCGGGACGCTTTGCACAAGGCACGGCTGCTCCCTGACGTTGTGGCTTTGAGTGCCTACCAGATCAACCATGTGTGGGCCGTGACATTAAACAGCCCAGAGGCGACGAAGCAGTTGGCTGGATTGAAAGAACTTCAGGTCAAAGGGCGACGCTGTCTCGTCATCGACCCGCAGGAGCAGCAGGTGAGGCTTCGGCTTCATTGGTTGCTGCACGGCGTGGCGGACGACGACGTGCGTACTGCGTTGGCGGCGTTTGGCAAAGTGACCGAGGTTACTCGGGAACGCTGGCGTGTGGAAGGAGTGAACGAGAAAGGTTCGACTACTCGGACTGTGCTCCTGAAGCTCAAGAGTGGTCTCAAGGTTGACGACTTGCCACACCAGATTCGTGTTGCCGGTGAACTAGCGTTGTTGGTTGCACCAGGTCGGCCTATGTAGTGTTTGCGCTGCCATGGTTCGGGACATGTGCGTCGCGAGTGCAAGGTGCCACGTTGCTCACACTGCCGGCGTTTCGGTCACGTCAACGCCGAGTGCGTTCGTTCCTACGCCGCAGTGACCGCAACAGCCGGTGATGAGGATTCAACGGTGCACATTATGGACGTGACCGAGACGGAGGACGCAGCGAAAGGTAGCGGGGATGTGAGCACAACTGGGCCACATTGCGACGCCTCAACTCCAGGAAGTGAAGATCGATCAGAGGCAGTACACAGCCCGCCGGACTCTGCGGCAAGAACGGCTGAGGGAACAGACGACTCTGCAAAAGAAGTAAGTACTCAAGTGGCCGAAATTCCCACACACGAAGTGTCTAAAAGGGGGGTCGTGAAAAGCGTCCCTCGTAGTTCAAGTGCGGACATGGACGCTTTCGGCGAGTCGCCGCACGCCAGCGGCGTCGCGGGGAGTACTGGCGTCAGCTCGGCAGTCAAAAGACCCCTGGAAGACGCCACAAGCCAAGGAGACAAGGTCGGCGCGTCGAGGGACCGCCTGCGAAGGCACCAACGGGTAGACGCACGAACCTCAGGGCAAGGCCTGGGGGCACGGCGGATAGGAAAGTTGACGACAAGCCACTTTCGCAAAGTGGTGAGACCGTCTCACCGGGCGGTCCCGGAGGCGTCTAGCATTGAGCTAGACGCGCAATGTAAGCGCCACGCTCCGGGCCTACCGTTTCCAGAAATCAACGATGGCTTCTCAAACGTCACTTACACTCGCCACTTTAAACGTTCGAGGTCTCGCCTCTAGGAAAAAACAAAGTCAACTGTACCGGTTGTTAATGGAAGAAGATCTGGACGTTTTGGCTGTGCAGGAGACGAAAGTGGAAGGAGAAGAGGAGACGGCGAACATGCTGCGGGGGTTCGCTGCACGGTACCACGCCGTTGTGAGCCACGCTATCGGCAGGTCCGGTGGGTGCGTCCTCCTTGTTCGAAGGAATCCAGGACTGTCAGTGCAAAACGTTTCTTCGGGTTCTTCCGGTAGATTTGTGCTGTGCGATTTCACATATAGTGATATTGCATGGCGTGTTATGTGTGTTTATGCTCCAAGTGTGGCGCAGGAACGCGTTAATTTCTTTTCTAACCTAAGACAGTATTTGAGCATTGATAAGCAGCTTGTTTTGGTTGGGGATTTTAATTGCGTTTTGAACTCGAGTGATAGGTCAACTGGAAGAATGGTTAGAGACAAAAGCAGTGATGTGTTGTCACAAATGATTGCAGATCATGAGCTAGAGGATATTGCAGAGTGCCTGGAGGGCTCCCGAGCTGTGAAGTACACTCATTTTCAGGGCAACAGCCTTGCCCGCTTGGACCGACTGTACCTGTCGGTGGATACGATCCCAAAGTGCCGCAGTTATGGTGTTTCGCCAATTTATTTTACTGATCACTGCCTTGTAATATGTCAAATAGGATCAAGGAAAGAGAGCAAGAGTTTTTCATGGGAGCAATGGAAATTGAATTCCAATTTATTAAGGGATGAATCTTTCAATGCAGCTGTGATTCGTGCAATTAAGAATATCCATGAAGATAGTGGGGAAAGAATAGGAGAGCAGTGGGAAATTTTTAAACAACAGATAAAAATTAAAGCGATAGAAAGATCCAGCATTTTATTGTTTGAAGCCAAAAAGAAAGAGAAAGAGCTTAAGATGGTTTTTGAAAAGCTAACAGCGCTTGAATGCGAAACGCCAGGTGTGTATGCCGAAGATCTGCGTAGTATCAAACAGAAACTGGAGCTTTATGATGAGAACCGTTATCGCGGAGCGCAAGTGAGAGCAAGGGTAGACGCGATGGCTATAGATGAATGTCCAACAAAACGCGCACTTGGACTCGAAAAAAGTCGCGCCCGGCGGAACCACATAGATGTCATTGAAGATAACGGGATAGTAATGACAGACAATGACAGCATAGGACGTGCTTTTGCTCGACATTACGAAGCGCTTTTTGCTTCTAGACCTGTGAATGCAGAGAGGTTTAAAGAAGAATTTCTTGAGAGAATGCACGACTGCAAGATGACACCAGAACAGAGTTGGAATCACCCATATCACAAACGGAAGTAGAAAAGGCTATAGATAACCTGAATCTCGACAAGTCCCCAGGGCCTGACGGTCTGAGCGCTTCGTTTTACAAGACGTTTAAGAAAGAATTCTCATCTGCTTACAGTTCTTTTTAATGAGGCTTACGAACTAGATGTCCTGCCCCGGTCTTTTGGGGAAGCACATACTGTATTAATACCAAAGACAGAAGAGACAGAGAAGTTAAAATTGGTTTCCTCATACAGGCCTATATCATTAACTAATTGTGATTATAAAATCTTGATGAAAGTGCTAGGAAGGCGGCTACAGAAAGTAATTAAGGAATTGGTTGGTCCTCACCAAACGTGGAATTATGGGGCGTTCGATTGTGACTAATATACATAAGATGCGGTGCGTGATGGAGTGCTGCGACATTATGCAAGCAGGGGCAGCAATTCTACAGCTCGATCCCGAGAAAGCGTTTGATTGTGTACCTCATGGTATATTGCTTGACATCCTAGACCACATTAATGTCGGATCCATCATTAGAGATGGGGTAGCTTTGGCGTACCGGAACTGCACTACGCGATTCATTGTTAACAAGTCAGTGGGGGCCCCCATTAACCTAAAGCGTTCTGTACGCCAGGGCTGCCCACTGAGTCCCCTTCTGTTCAGTATATACATAGAAACAATGTGCCTAGCGATCATTGAAAGCAGCAACATTCACGGCTTCAGATTAAATGCATCGGAAGTTAAAATTCTGGCGTATGCGGATGACGTCGCACTTTGTTGTACAGATAAAGAGAGTGTAGCTGCAGCTACCGCTGTAGTGAAGGGTTTTGGCCAGGTGGAAGCATGGTAAACTGGGGAAAGTGTCTTGGCTTCTGGCACGGAGAATGGCCTTCCACCCCGGTCACTTTCGCCAATGTCAAGTGGCTGACGACACCCGTTAAATATCTAGGCGTCCCGCTGGAATATTACAAAAATAACGATGAGTATTGGCAAGATCAAACAAGAGAAACACAGATAAAAGCGAACAAGTGGAAAGGTGGACATCTGTCAATGTTTGCAAGAGCTACAGTCTGCAATCTATTTTTGTCGCAAAATTATGTTATGTCATGCAGGTATTGCATTGTTCAAGGGTACATATACAAAAGTTGCACCGTGTATTCGCAGTATTTGTGTGGGCTTCGAATTGGGAACGATGCAGTCGAACGAATTTGTTCAGGCGAGTTAAAGACGGAGGTTTGGGAATGACGCACCTTTTTATACGACAGGTCGTAAACCGGTTTTTATTTTTCCGCGACTTAAGCGATCCTTTCTTGCGCACGGTGTGCCAAGTGAGGCTAAGGAGCGCGTTACCTGGCTATGTAGTCTGCACAGACAATATGAGCGGTCCTGTTTGTGGATTTCTTAAAGAAGTTATTTTAAGTGTACGGTTTTTGTCCGTTAGATTTTCAAATGAGTACCTTTTTTCAGTGAAACGTAAAACATTGTACAAAGATGTATGCGATGTAGTTCTCCCTGTGCCAATGTACAGGGCCATATACAGTGGAGGTCAAGGGCAAGACGTGCTTAAGCGGGTGAAAAGAATGCAAGTAACGCCAGAGACCAAGTCTTTCTTTTTTAAGCTTCACACGGGTACGTTGAATGTCAAAACCTTTTCAGAAGATCGTGGGTTTTTCTTACCCTGGGGCTCGCATTGCTTGATCTGTAAGAAACCAGAAACTATAGATAATGTATTTCTAGATTGTTGGGCGGGTGTCTTCTTTTGGGATGTACTTCAGAGGACTATCAAAAAGGACTTTCCTTTAGATCCACAGGGTATTAGATATTTATCTATAGAAAACGATGATGGACTGCCATTCGACCTTATTATGCTAGTTGGCCTTCACTGTCTATGGCGCGCCCCTATGGCGGGGTATCACTGCGATCCGGATGCTCGGCCTGCACGAATGCTTTTCCGAGAATGCATGTCGAGATTTGTGGAAATTCAGAAAGCACAAGATTGTGTACCTGCGTGGCTGTCAAGGGTGGAACCCTTGACCGCGCTCAAAGAATTCTAAAATAGTCAGCCCTATAAGGCTGACACTTGTTGCTGAAAACTTGCAAATTTGTCTTGTTTTCTCAAATGTCATTTGTTGTTTGATATAGAAGTACAAAACAGGCAATAAATAAAAAAAACTCGTGGCTCAGTGGTAGCGCCTCCGTCTCACACTCCGGAGACCCTGGTTCGATTCCCACCCAGCCCATCTTGCAAGTTGTTTTTTATTCATGAAGTGCCTGCTGAGATTTATCGCTCACGGCCAACGCCGCCGACGCCGACGACACCGGCTTTTCTGCGACACGAGCTCCTTAACGCTGTCGCGTTAAAAGACGTTCTAGACCAAATCCAGAATGATTTCCTGCGCCTGGGGTTGGTTTGGTCGGCGGTGCATGGACAGCACGAAAAAATTTCGGGGGGGGGGGGCTGATGACGCCCCATAAGCATACATAAGCATATAAGCATGAAGGTCCGCAAGCATCTAAGAGCATACAGAGGGTCTTTATGCTCTTATACCGCAGGTATTATCGTGGACAAATGAAACGCGAACAGCGAAGCGCGTGGCCGATAGTACAATAAGCGTAACCTGGTGGCCATGCTCAACTCAGGCGGCGAGTTCGAGAGTACGTGTCCCACTGCGATATCTTGATTCTTTATTCTGGCGATATGGGGCGCTATTCTGGAAATTCCGCCATTTTCTTCGGTGCGTGACGTAGGCGCGACGCAAACAAAATGGCGCTGGTGACCCAGTTTTGCTTACGTAACGTGACGCCAACTTGACGTTTCGCCTAAGAAACTGAAATGAAGGCACTGAATGCAGCGTTATCAGTAAAGCAAAACAGTTTTCCTCCGCAGTACAAATAAAGCAGCTATCTCAAAGCATATGATTATTCCGTCGAAAACGCTTCTCGCTTCCGTCGTCTGCTGCGTACAAGCCGTCGTTTGCTTCAATAGCTAGGATGCGTGTCCCCGGAAAATTGAATGAGTCATCGCATGTTGGCGCCAACGCGCTTGTTTTCTTGCTTGAGACAACATACGCGACCTACCAGTGGTGATGCGCGCGTTCTAGGCCACGTTATCGCTATCTCGTGAAACGCAAGTGACTCAGCCCGACTCGGCTGGCTGAGAAACGGCCGAATATCACCGATAGCGTTGCGCGCGCCAGAGATATCCACTAGCGCGACGCAAGCGCCGGCGCTGCCATCTCTTGTTCATTTCGCTGGTGCGGGAGGAAACTTCAAGGCGCCGCCTTGCGTACATTTCTTTTTATAAATAAAAAAAAAGATGCCATTGTCATAACTTTTGATTGTGCGAAAAGGCATTAATCTTGATTACAATACAAATGCAGCAGTGAAAAGTGGACAACAGTGACGAAAGTTTGCTATGTTCAACCAATATTATCTCGTATAAACGCGTTCTTTTAAAAAATGATGGCCCCAAACACAAATGCCAACACCACCCGAGAGCGATGCAAATACTATGAGCACGCGTTATGAACAAAAGATTTTCGTGGCGCCAAACGACGGGGAAAATGTGGCGGTACGCATTCCTCTCGGCTGCCATGGCATATGGCTGCTCATTAGCATAATTCGCGCGGCTCGTCGCAGCAAAAATTATGGCGGAAAATCTCAGCAATGGCGGCCCAGCGCAACGTCACGCATCGTCAAAATGACGTTTATGAAACAGCCCTTCCTGTGACGCTCCTCACGAGATATTCCTTCAGCCAATCAGCAAGCTGGCATGGCGCACATCTTGGATCGCCACCACATATTCGCGCAATTGCAGATGCATTGCACTGGCTTCTGCACGCTACCGCTCACATTCTTTTTGAAGCGCTAACATCGCAATATATCTGCCAAGGACCAAAAGAATGTATTAGTCCATAAAATTTGCAGCTCCACGTCACGTTTCGTCATCTTGATGAAAACGCAAAATGACATTTCGCAAAACTTCCGTTTCCCGGCACAAATTTCAAGGCACGTGAGCTCTCCACAACCAATCAGAGAGTCAACATGGCGGATAATGGCGGCAATGCAGCCGCCATGCGTGTCGAGAATAGCACCCCTGTTCGACGCGCACGCCTGTTCGACCGCAGTTTTCTGTGCGCTAGCTTTATCATAGCGCCGCACCGGCGCACCGCTGACATTGCCGTCAAAGCAGCTGTTCGTGCCACGCGGTGTTGCCTAAAGGCAGCCCGCACGTGCGAGACGACCGTTTGCTTTGCTTACTATAAAGCGTGGCTTTTTATTTATGTATTTGTTTTTGCCACCATCGTCTCCTCACTATAACTGGCACTTTAACTGATGGAAGGCAGCACTGCTCGTGCCACTCAATTGTATCGCTATAGACGTTCGCTTGCACAAGAGCCACACGTTAACGGGGCGGTGTTGCCGTGTCAGCTCTATTGTATATAACTGCAGGACCCGGTGTTCCTAAGGCCGTTAGAACTCAGGCATGTCTGGTGTGTTGACAGAAGACAGACATCAATCAGATGATTGCTCTTTACCGGTACAATGTGCCGCAGTATGACATTGCCAGCATTGCAGGCCAACAGTTGTCGACTGTTAATCGGATTGTCGAGGCGTAGCGCGAGGAGGGACAGCTTGGAAATCTACCTCGTGGACACTGAGGTCGAGCTACGAGAAAGGAGATCTTCAGATCATGGCATGTGCAGCTGAAGCCCCAGCTGAAGCACCATGCGCAGCTGAAGCCCCACCGGCGCGCCGGTGCGGCGGTACGACAGAACTAGCACACAGGAACCTGTGGTCGAACATACCGCAGTGGGACACGTACTCTCGCACTCACCGCCTGACTTGAGCATGGCCAGCAGGTTGCGCTGATTGTACTGTTCGCCACGCGGTCGTGGTTGGTCGTGGCTCGCGGACGCTCCTGTGTACGAGGCTTCAGCGACTTCGTTCGTAGCTAAGTACTCTTTTATCTTTATTAGCTAGTGTTTTGAAGTGTTTTCTTTTGCATGGAGTAGGGGTGCAAATTTTGAATTCTTGGTAGGAGTAGTAAACGTACCGGCTTTGTCTAGGTCTGGCGGCTCCCCCGTTAGGCCTAGGTGGTAGGAGGGACCTATTTGATAGGCTTTTTTAATTCTTTCAGCTAGCTCTTCGGATTCTTACATGGAGTAGGGAGTGATAATTCTTTATTTTTGTTTGGGATAGCGGTCGAGGTCGGCTTTGCGTGAGTGATTTGGCGGACTTGCTCCTTGGGCCTAGGGACGTAGGCCTAGCGATGAAATCGAAGAACGTGAAGGCCGAGGGGGACGGGGAGCAAGTGCAGTGCGACGAGTGCCTGCGGTGGTGCTTCCTCGACGAAACTAAATTCCAGAATTTAGCAGACGCGGAGGGGTCTAGCTTCACGTGCAGGTCGTGCGAGGGCGTCAGGGAAGCCGTCCAAAAACTGGAAGGGAATTGGGCGGCTAAGTTCGAAGAGCTTAAGGCAAACCTGAGGGAGGAGCAGGAGAAGCGGGTAGCACTGCAGGCGAAAGTTGAAAATTTCGTCAAGGTGGAGGCGGCCCAGGCCGCGCAGTTAGTAAGGACTGTGGCCGAGCTTGAGGAAGAGAAAGAAAGGAGCGCCGAACTGAAAAAGCGGCTCGACGCGCTTGAGACGCGGGCAGCCGAGAATGTCGGGTCAGGACACCAAAGCGGTGGCAAAGACTCAGAAAGTAGGGTAGACCCTACAGGCGAAGTGGGAGGCAGGGAGCCAAAGCAAGCGGTCGCCAGCTCGCCGCCGGTGAATCGGCGTAGCTATAGTGAAGCAGCGCAACACGCCCCGAGTGAGGCGACGCTGCAGCCACAGGAAGCTGGAAAGGGCGGCACCTACCTTCAGGCCGCCACGCGGAAAAAGCAGGAGCCCAGGGGACAATGCCCTTTGTCGCGTCCGAATCACGCGGAAAAGGACGCAGGGAGAGGTAGGAGAGAGTGAAAGGGTGATTATCGCTGGCGACTCAAACATGGCTGGGTGCTCAAAAGCAATTGTGGAGAGGGTAAAAGGCGACAAAAGAGTGGCGGTAGGGACATTTCCAGGGCGGACACTGAGTTCTGTCATGGAGCGAGCAAAAGAAAAGCTCACGGAAAATGCCCACGTGCGCAACCTTGTCGTAGTAGCAGGTGGGCTAAATGACGTCCTAAACAGGAAAGGGCCAGGACTAGCCCAGCGCTTGGCGAAGGGGGTGGACGACTTGCGCGACCTATCCCCTCAAGTGCAGATCGTGGTGTGCACGGTGCCGGAGGTGCCTGTGCGTGACAGTCACGTACAAAGAGCCGTAATGGCTGCCAATGAGGCAATATGGAAAATGAGCCGAGAGAAAGGCTTCGAGGTTGTCGAAGTAAACAGGGAAGTGAGAAGTTGTGGTGGTTTTAAACGAGATGGGATCCACTTCAATTACAGGCTAGCACGAGAAGTGGACTGGCGACCTGGGGGTCGCGCTGTTGCTTTTTTAGGGGGCCCGCGGGCGCTCAGGAGGTCAGAGTAGGTAGTAATGAAGAAGGTCCCCTAGGGGAACATCAGCTGAGCATCGCCGTCGATAACAGAAAAAGGAGGAAAGCAAGAACAAGAGCTCGCCATGCAATAGGCTACATAAACATGCAGGGCGGCAGAAGAAAGTAAAAGTGGGCGGAGATTGAGGAGCAGTTACATAGAGAACAAATAGGGGTGTTTGCGGTTACAGAAACGCACCTTAGAGACTCAGAAGAGCCGCCAGTTATTGAAAATTATGTATGGGAAGGGTGCAACAGAACTAAGTCGGAAAGAAAGGGAGGGGGATGCGGAATGCTCATCCATCAGGGAGCCAAATGGAAAAGAGTAAATTCACAATGTCAAGAGCATCTTTGGTTATCAGGTACAATGAGTGGGAAAGAAACTTGGCTGGGAGCAACGTATTTGTGGACCGGAAAAAATTGCACAGAGAAGAATAAAGAGTTAGTGGAATGCATAAGCGCTGATATTAAGGGTTTCGGGAATGGGGCTGAGATTGTCCCATTAGGTGACATGAATGCCCACATACAGGATTTAGATGGCTGTACCGACAATAACGGGAAGTCAATGCTAGACCTTTGCGAGCAACATAACCTCGTGATCGTGAATACAGGGGCTAAGTGTGAAGGACAGATCACGTGGGAAGTGGGAAACCGGCAATCGACCATTGATTACTGTCTGATGGCAGAAGGAATTCATGATAAGTTGAGAGAAATGGTCATCGATGAGGAAGGGTTTAACAGCATAGGGAGTGACCATAAACGCATCATTTTGAAAATGGGATATGTAGTTGGGAAAGAGAGCAAGGAAAGCACAATGGCCAGTCCAAATTTGAACGCTGAACAAATAGCAAATATAGTCACTAGAGTTGAGGAAGAACTTGGCAAGTGGCCAAGTAAGGAGTGGGAATATGGTGAGCTTCTAAGTCTAATAACGACAGCCGAATCTTTCCAAGGCAAGGACGAGGTTGTATTTGAAGAAAAAAAGAGCATCAAAGAGACCCAAGTGGAAAAGGAGCTGGTGCTGACAAATTTAGACTGGAAGAAAGCGGAAGAGAAAATTCCTAAGCGCACAGCCACAGGGCTAGACGAGGTTCCCGTTAGGCTGATAAATGAATTGGGACCAAAAAGTAAGGAAGCTCTGGTGAAAGCAGTGGAAAAAACTTTAAAAGATAGACGAATACCAGACAGTTGGCGACAAAGTAGAATGAATTTAATTTATAAAGGTAAGGGGGAGAAAGACAGAATTCACTCGTATAGACCGTTGACCATTACATCGGTGATATACTAGGCTAGCAATGCAGGCAATCAAATTAAAGCTTCAAGCATGGGCAGAGAATAATGGCATTTTGGGAGAGCTTCAGAATGGCTTTAGAATAGGTAGGCGTTTGGATGATAACTTGTTTGTTCTTACTCAGTGTATTGAAATATCAAAAGCAGAAAGCAGACCGTTGTATGTGGCCTTTTTGGACATTACAGGAGCCTACGACAACGTAGACCGTGACATTTTGTGGGATATTCTGGAAGGGGAAGGCTTAGGTAACGATTGTCTACAGCTTTTGAGAGAGATTTGCCTAGAAAATACCGTTTGCGTTGAATGGGAAGGGATGAGGAGCGCGGAGAAAGTTCATATCAACAAGGGACTGAGGCAGGGGTGCCCTTTATCCCCGCTGCTGTTTATGATGTACATGGTGAGGATGGAGAGGGCGCTAGAAGGAAGTAATATCGGGTTTAATCTCTCATACAAACAGGCAGGTACAGTAATAGAGCAGCAACTCCCAGGTTTATTTTATGCGGACGACATTGTGTTGCTCGCTAACAAGCAAAGCGATTTGCAACGTCTGGCTAATATCTGTGGACAGGAAGGCAACAATTTAGGTTTGAAATTTAGTGTTAGAAAATCAGGTGTTATGGTATTCAATGAAAACAGTGAACAGACAGTGGAGATACAGGGCCAAGAAATACCTCGGGTAACAGAATATAAATACCTTGGTATATGGATAAACGAAGGCAATGGATATATGGAAACACAGGAAAAAACCATAACAGTCAAGGGGAAGAGAAATGCAGCCACAATGAAGCACAGAGCGCTATGGGGATACAATAGGTGCGAGGTCCTCCGAGGTATGTGGAAAGGGGTAATGGTTCCAGGACTTACTTTTGGAAATGCGGTTGTTTGCTTTAAATCAGGGGTACAATCAGGACTGGATGGGAACCAAAGGTCAGTGGGTCGCCTCGCATTGGGCGCTCACGGGAAGACTACAAATGAAGCTGTGCAGGGGGATATGGGCTGGACTAATTTTGAAGTGAGGGAAGCTCGCAGTAAAATTGAGTATGAAGAACGACTGAGGAATATGGAAGAAAGTAAATGGGCTAGGAGAGTTTTCAGGTATCTGTACACGCAAAACATTGATTCACAGTGGAGGAAAAGAACTAGGAAGCTTACCAGCAAGTATGCGGCCTGTGGGGTGGGCAACACAGCAACAAGGAAGGTCAAGCGGAAAGTCAGAGAGGCTGAATTAATCTCATGGGTGGCGGCAATAGAAAAGAAACCTTCCATGAGTAACTACTTAAGGGGAAAAAACGAAATTAGGAAAGAAACCATTTATGATAACTCAAAGGGAAGCTCATTACTTTTCGAAGCGAGATTGGGATGCCTTAGAACACGCACCTATAAAGCGAGATATAAGAAGGAAGAAGAAGCATGTGCTTGCTGCGGTAAAGCTAGGGAAACGACGGAGCATATTTTATTAGAATGTGAAGACGTCTATCCAGCGGTCGATTTAGGCACTGGCCTCCTTGAAGCCCTTGGGTTCAGCGGGAGCAGTGGTAAAGCAAACAGGTCCGCAATAGACATCAGTAAGAGGCGATTGGAGGATTGGTGGAAGAAAAGTAGGGAAACGACAAAAGACGGAGACGTACAAAAGCACAGTTCGCAATAGGGTATCAGAAAATTTGGACGTGGTAGTTCATAGTGGGGTTTTTTTGTTTTTTCATTGGTTAACCTAGGTAGGATATTAAGCAGCATAGTTGCAAGAGCTTGGTGGCGCAAGCCACCGCCCCGTTCCAAAGGGGACGCTCATAACATCCATCCATCCATCCATCCACATGGCGTTGTGTAGGCATCTCTCCTTTACGCCTCTCACTTTCTGTACCTTCCACCCCCTCCTCGCGCGCTCTTCCATTTCTCGCTGCGCTCCGCATTCGCTTTCATCTTTCACGGTGCTCGTTCGCTCGGCATAATGCCTACGCTCAACGCAGGAACGGGCGCCTAAGCGTTAGCTCTTAGAACAGTTGCACCCTTTGGGATTTATATATGTCCCACAACAATAATCGTCATCTGCCTTGATTGCATTTCCTTTGTTTAAAACACTGCGCTCGCTACTTTCCTGTCGAGAATGCTGCGTCACGCTGCTAACGTACAAGCCGTTCGTGACTTGGAAGTACCGGCTCTCGCGGCGTTAAGAGGGAGCTTTAGCTCGGGCCCAACTCCAACGCGACACGACCTATTCAAATACATGTAAACCGCAGAAATTCTTTTCCGAGATAACTCCCGGACCGATTTTAATGAATTTGTTACATTTGAGAGAGAAAGTTAAATTCAAGTAACTGTTGCAAGCGGAACTTTGATTTAGGGTCTAAATCTTGTTTAAAAAATTTTCAAAATTTTGGTAGTTTGAAAAAAGAAAATAGAAGAACGAAGTTTACAAATAGATCTGCATCAAGAACAGATATAGAAGTTCTGTAAACGGCATCCATTAGATCATTCAAAGCAGACAAATTCGATATGTCAATTTATTTCTTAGGTGCATCCGTTACATTGTGTACAAGGGTTCTGCAAAAGCTGTATTTTCACGTTAATAAATTTTTTGAGATTCTTGAGTAAGCAATACATTTTGTCCACTTTAGATGTACTATTAGATGAAATTCAAAGAATTGTGATACATTTTTCCTCGCCCAGTTGTAAGCTTGATAGTTTCATTTTTCTGAAAATTTGTTTCTGCCAATCTTTAATAAAGAATTGATGACCTAAATCAAAAACTCGAAACAGTCACTAGATCTCAAGTTTTTCTTTTAAATGCAATAAACCTCGTCAAATTTGGTGCAGTGGTTGCCGAAAAAAAAAAAGCAAATTCTTCTTTTACATGTATTTAGGTAGGAGCCACTAAGCTAAAGCTATCTTTAAAGAAAGGAAATGCGGGCAAGACAGATGATGATTATAGTTGTGAGACAAGATAAGCCCCAAAAGGTGTAAATTTTTTTGAATGCCAACATAGTACACATCAGTGCTTGCCCCACAACAATAATTATCACCTGTCTTGTCCACATTTCCTTCAACACTGCGAGCCTGGTACTTCCAAGTTCCGAACGGCTTGTGCATTATCAGCATAACACAGCATTCTCGACAGGAACGTACACCGAGTGCAGAGTTTTGAAGAAAGGAAACGCAAGCAAGGCAGGTGACGATTATCGTAGTGGGACAAGATATGACCCAAAGGGTGTAAACTTTTTTAAGAGTGTAGTATGAAACTCGGTTTCACAGTAATGGAAGTGAACGGGACGTAGCATCAAAACAAGAAAAGAGCAACCATGGACACAGCATAGTAGGCAAGCAGGTCAAAAAGTGAGATGCAAGCATTATGAATAGCACTATACAACTTTTGAAACCACGAGTAAACTTGATGTGCAAGTTTCATATGGCATTCAAGGTCTCAATTGGAGGCCATGCTCTTGGCCTCTTGGCATACTGTGAATGTTCGTGTGTCCCCACCATGCAGAACATGCTGAGCATGCGTTAAAACAGCTAAAACAGTATAAACAGCCAATTATAGAAATCAGACAGTCGTTTCAGGAATGATCATAGAATGCCTGCACCAAAGTCATAAGAATACCCACTATGTTCTTTTTTTTCTTTTTTTTTCATTGCAATGAATAGGTGGTGTCCAAAACACGACGTCTATTTCTTGTTTCCGGCTCCCACAACTCTGGGTGCCACCTATTATATGGACACTGGAGTAGTGTTTGTGCCACCACTGTGTTGTCCTAGTATTGACAGCACATGCGCTGCTCATGCATGGAGGGTTAGAAGGCCTATAGCATATAGCATAGTCCTTCAACACTCCAAAATTTAAGGACCTCGGTATAACTCGTATACGAGTTTCCCACAGTAAGAAGTCTAATACATTTAACTTGCTCTATGCCTTGCAGAGACACACAGTGCATTTTGGTTATTAGTACTCCCTAGTTTTGGTTTGGCTGCAAAAAAAAAAAAAAAAAGCCTAAGCTAAAAGGACACATCATCACCTTGTAAAACCTCTTGCTTCTTGGCCACTAATTGCCTGTAGTAGGTAAGGGCCATTGATGGGAAACAAACCAAATCTGCCCTGCTGGAGTCAGAGCAGCATTCTGGTTTCTGCTGCTTGCACAAGCATTGTGCGCACGCACATTTGTGCTCCTGTTGAGCTGTATACACACCACAGCATAGGACATACACTTGTCTCAGCAAAACGGACAGTAAATGTCAAGCTAATTCTATCTAATCCTTTCATTGGATGCTGACATAGGCCCACAGTTTTCTGCCGGCCTCATCTCTTGCACCAGTGAGGCGCAACGGCCACAGTGCCACTGCCATTGTTTGTCATTGCAACACGCCCAGTATCTGCCATGGTGCTGCCACTGCTGCTCCGTGCAGCACCATGCCATGTTGCCTCCACGTATTGTTACAACACTGCACACAGAGCTTGAGCACTTCGGAGGAAACTGCCAATCTTATTTTTCTTCTGTAGTAAAAACATGAAAGCTCATGCTGGTGGAGCTCATAAAGGTAATGTGCATCTCAGTCTGTAAATGCACATTACCTTTACATGTAAATGCCTTTAACAATGGTCTGTGTTGCACAACAAATAGAAATGTGTTAACAACACAAGAACAGCAATAGCACTTTTTGATTTTATGTAGAGCAGGCCTTTCACATCTCACCCACACCCATACATCTACCATAAGTGGCCACGTGACAGCTGCAACTACATTTTCTTGGACACATCACCAATGGTTGAATGGACATGAACAAAATACTGCCACACAAACTTAATTATCTAATTTTCTCTATGTGACAGTTCCCACTACATCACTTTTTTTTAGAAGTTCCTAAAAGTGTGCATAAGAAGCCCCCAGAGCTGCTGTCTGAAAGCTACAGCAAAAGGGCAGGCACTGACACGAGCTATATGAACAAGGTGATGAAAGACAAGTTTATTCTACACATATATAACAAAGGCTCGTAATTTACATATATACAATGATGCATGCGCAGAACATGGAAAGTTTGCCAAGCACTACACCACAAAAGACCTCTAACAGTAACACACTGTGCACATTATGAAGACAAAACAGCAGTGCCCTTCTTTGAAGCACCTTGACAATTTGGTAACCACTATAACAAAACACAATAACATAAATATTCAGTTTTAAAATCTGGAAGCCTGAACAAAATCCAGCACTACAGAAGAAATATCACAAAACAATTATGTCAGAGTTGTTGCTTGTGACTACACAGGGGCTGAAAATTGTCACCAAAGCAAGCATTCACTTCCTTGTAACAAACATCACTAAAATGGCAGGCTTATTCCAGATCTCTGAAGTTATAACTCTATATTTGAAAAAATAAAACATGCACATTTTGTTTTTATTCTGAAAGACATTGCAACATTGTAGAAATAACAGATGGACCAGAGAAGTTGTTTTCATGTGCACCCAACCCAACATGTTCATGAGAACAAGCAAGACATTGGTTTCTACACATTTTGATGGGGAGATTCCAAGTGTATTTATGCAGTTTGCACATACTGACACACTGGAAACGCATAAATGCAAGCATTTGCAAGAACAGTTACCGATCATGCTGTGTTCCTAACAAAAATAAACCTTGCCTTGAGCTTTCACGTCTGAACACCGCAGCAGCATAGTAACCTGGCATTATAATGTTTAATTGCTATTGGTATCAAGTTTACATGGTGTGGATGCTACAGAAAAAAACTTTCACTTTTGTCATTTATGTTAGCATGACACCTTTGCACCATTTGTTAGTGTAAGCAGAATGCTTCAGTATGAAGCTTAGAAAAGTTTACACAATATTGTATGAATGCTGCTGTAATGTCCAGCATCAGACCCCAAGCCTAATAAAGCAGTGCAACTAAAAAAAAAAGGGTAAGAAAAAGGAAGTACAGCTTGCAAAAGCAAGCGTCACAAATGATATTGGAAGGCTGCACCCTGAATAGTAGGGTTCCTTTGGCTTTAACGATTCAAAGCTGCTCAAACTGTATCAGGGTCGAGCAACCTACCACATGATCCCGGCAATTAAAACCAGCATAAAAAAGCTTTAGTAATTGAAAGTGCTTCATGCATGTCACTCAGAAAATCCTTCTTCATCATTGAGAAGAGATTCGTGGTCCCAAAAGAGGCTTTCTCTCTTGAAACGGTTAGCAGAGCCCTTATTTGAGGCGTCCTTGCCTCCTTTTCGCCAGCCAGGTGTATGTCGCTTCAGGAACCAATTGTCAGTACCCAGTGAAGTCTCAGTACGTTGTCGTTCCCGAATTTTTGCTCGAGTACTAAACCAGTCTTCTTCGTCAGTTTCTTCGGCGTCCAGTAGCTGCTTATTTCTGGTTGCTGGCTTTTCGGATGGCACCTTCCTCTTCAGCTGGCTATACTCTGCCGAGTTCTGCTGAGTCACCTTGCTCTTGCCATTTTTTTTTAAACAGCTGCTACCTCCCTGACAGTCGTTTTCCTTGTCCTCATCACTTTTGGTGGCCTTGCGATTGCTCCAGGTGTGCTTGGCTTCCTCCTTCTTCAGTGTTGTCTCTGTACTTGTGGGCCCAGTAGAACCTTCTTCTGCATCTTCAGATGAGGCTTCCCAGTCACTGCTAAGCATCTGGGCAACCTTGGTGAGTTTGGTGACTAATTTTTCAGCGTGCTTTCCCGTTGCTTCTTGTCCCTTGGAGACAAACTTCCGTCCAGCCTCAAACACTTTCTTGATTGACGACTCTAGTAAGCTCATTGTCTGTGAAATGGAGCGAACAGGCTTCCCTGATCCGTGAAGATATCCATCCAATTCCGCTCGGCGTCGATTAAGCTCTTGCCTTACCTAAAGAAATACAGGAAAGCAATGAGCAGTCAGTAATCAAAACCTGTGCACTGATATCACAAACAGTGGTCCGTTATTCTGGTAAAAATTCTGGGATGTCAGAAAGCTTTTACAGAGTAGAAGCTTGGTTTGTCAGAAACTGACAAAAATGGATAAGACGAGTAGTGGTACCTGTTTGAGATTTCTGCACCAGCTCTTTGTGGTGTTACATATTGTGGCTATCTATGCCCAAGGATAGCTAAAGATGGGTTACTATGAGGGGTTTACATTGCATTCATTCAATTAAGTACTCGGCAGGCTCTGCAACTATTTTCTGTGCACAAATGACCGAAATACACGATGGTACCGCAATACCTGTGAACTCAAATTTACATTGATTCTGTAAGTGCGCAGCGCTGGCATGAAATTCAAAAATTGATGCTTGCCCTTTACTTTTGTATTAATAAACAGTATTCATTGTGAAAAAAGAAGAGGACACACTGAGTGAGTTTCGAGACGAGTTATTTACTCAAGTATTCTAATTTCTAGCTGCTGTTCCAGTCACATTTAGGTCCACAGCAGGTCACAAGGAGTGCTAATATTGGTCATATAGTTTGTATTCGAATGTTGCTCCAACATCAAATCTGCTGGGTGGAGCTAGTAAGAAGTATCTCTGCTTTAATCACAACATGGAAAGCTTTGTCAACAAGAAAATATCAGTCTTTACATACATTTATGAACAAGGCTCCCATGTGGAAGCCAAAAAAATGTCTTTTGACAGTAAACCCTCAATAATTCGAACTCCAATATCTTGAAATAATGGATAAGCAGAATTTTTTTTCTTGCTCGGTGTCAACCAAATGCATTTTTCACCTCTTGAAACGCTTTTCTTGTGTAATCTGAATATCTCGAAATCTTGACAGCGAAAATGCTGAGAAAAGGTCACTAACCAAAGGTTTCCATACTTCGTGTGCAGCCGCGATATTGCCAAAAAGTGACAGGACCGCAAATTTGTAGCGAATTCTGCTTCATTCTATGCCACTCTAATCATCCACCTTTACGGCCGGCAGCGGGGGGACTGTCGATAGTGCATGGGGAGTGTCGATACAGCACAATCTGGTGCTGAGCCGTAGTGCCAGATCGGACGCTTGGCATCCGATGCAGTGCTATGGCTCGGCAAAACACCTCAAATCCTGCTGCCATTCCAGCACGTCAGACACAGTATCGGATGCTAGACATTCGATAAGGCGCTGCGGCAAGGCAAAACGCCTTGAATGCTGCTGCCGATCCAGCATGCTGGATGCCGTATCGGATGCTGAATCTTACCATGCATCTCTCACATTTGTTGCATGCCGGGCGTCTGATCCGGTACTATGGTACAATGAAATAAATGCCTTGGATTTTGCTGCCGTTACAGCACGCCAAGCGGTGTATCGGATGCTGAAGTGTACTATGTTTCTCCTACTTATGTCACAAACCAGACATTCCATTCGGAGCTACAGCATGGCAAGACAGCTCGGACCCGGCTGCGGTGCATCTGTGCATCTCCTATCTCATGGCAGCAAGTTCGGGGTGTGGTTATTCTGTGAGTTAAAAGAAAAAAAAAACTCACTTTTTGATTGGAAGTGGGTGTGCGTTCATTAGGTAACTATGTGTGTTTTCTTTACATGGCAAGGTTAAAACTACACAAAGAGAAAGAAAATATTGCTTTCATATGTGTACTTCTTCAGATATGTAATGGTGTATTCCAGTAGCGGAGTCGGAGCAACTTTCTTGCTCTTTTATTGAGCAAGTGTGCTCCAATGAGAGAGTGAGGGTGCGAGTTACACGTTCCAATGGGAGATCGAGAGCAGAGTTCGAGTGGTGATCCCTCTGTGGAGCAGTCGAAGCTGCTATGTAAGAATTGGCGGTGTGTAAAGGAACTCTGCGTGACGTAGTTTCTTCGTAAGTGCATTTTCGTTCATGTCATGCTCACCACACTCAACAGTGTCATGGTAGCCGTTGCTTTCATGGCATTCTGCATTTCTTTTCGATGCTCGGTGGTGACAGCTCTGACTCGGATTCCCCAAGGTATGATATGTTTAATAAATCGGACACAGACAACGATGCTGAAGGCACCACTTTGAGCAAGCATTTGACAAGATGTTTCGACTTCCCGCAAACAGATTCAAGCTAGGCAGTTTTAACAACAATGTTGTTCAGCAATACTTGGGATGATGGAATAAAAAAATTTTCAGTATTACACAGCTGACTTCCATTAATTTGATCCTGATGGGACTGGTGAAACTAGTCGAATTAAACAAAAGCAGGAAAAGCTCCAAAACATGCCATTGATTCATTTGACAGTATTTGCATTTAAAGTTAGCTCCGCCGCAATACAGCCGTGTTATGCGGTGAAGCATACTAAGCAAGAAAGGTGCCATTGTTACGGGACATACCATGTGATCCCTAATTTACACACACACATGCGTCATCTCCGGTACAGTACGAGCACCAACACGCCTAACATGTTTACTGGTAGGCCTTCAGAGTTTAGATAGACCCCGACTCTTTTGATAGCTTTTAACTTGCCCTTCACTTTCAGAGTGTCTTCATCTTACCGTTTTCTTTTTTGCTAGCTTTCCCAAACACATTCTTTCTCTGCTTCTAAGTGCATGGAGAGTGCACATGCGTATAATGCAAGAATGCGTACTAGGTCCCGTTAACGATCTCATATACGAGACACACATGGTGGGTGAAACAAAGGCTCAAAACACCACAGCAACATCAGAAACAGCTCTGAATGGCTGCCAGTATGCTTATTAGGCATTCGTACCGTGACACGAGATGGTGCATGTGCATCTGTATAATTAAGAAACAGGTACTATGTCCCGTGACAATGCCCCTTTCCATTCTTAGCATGCTCCACTGCAATAATTTGCGTATGCTTCACCGCATATCTCGGCTGTATTACGGCGAAGCTGACCATCTAAGTTCGGATTAATTGGCAAAGGACAATTTTGAGATTGAAATAATGGAAGTTTGGGCCCATAGAAATGTATGGGCGTTGGCTAGGACCTCCGGTCATGATCAAATTAAACAAAAAATCAAATTAACACTGCAAGCTTTCGCATACCAGCTAGCATGCCGTCTCACCTCGTACTCCCCTACCTCCCGACCCTTTTGCAATAATGTATCCCCTGTCTAGACAAACAGATGCCTTTGCCCGAAACACTGTCAACGAAGGTCTGCAGGTCAGCGCAGTACACAGTCGTACATGATGAACCAAGTGCCCTCTCTCTCCATGCAGAAAGAGAGAATAAACTTTTGAAAGCATTCGTTCGGAAAGCCAGCCGAAGCAGGAGAGCCCATGTAACTTCAGCCATGGCGGTGCCTCCGCGAGCCCTGAAGCGAAGGTTCGTGCTGAAGAAAACCTACGCTCCCACCCTGTTCTAAGCCCCTCCGCCCCCCCTTATAACAGGGTGGGAGCGTAGGTTAGAGGGGGGAGGGAGGGTCCGGATGGTGCAGCTGGCACCTGTCAGCGGTTATTGTAACCCTCATAGCTACTGCGTCATGCAGAGCAAGGACTATTCCATACTGCCTGAATAACGGCTTTGAGCCCGGGGAAGTGCCGAAGCTATTTGGATGCGTGAGCCATCTATCGGAGATACCAAGTGCATGTCAAAGATAGTGCATTCAGAGCACTGGCATGAAGTTGGGTTGCTGTTTGAATGGCTGTAGGTTCCATGCTTCTCTGAAGAATGTTCCTGTATTGCGCAAACGAAATTTCAAAGTCTCAGGAAATTGGTTGCTGAAATGACTGAATTGCAGTGGCAATGGTTTCTTCTGCTCCTACTCAGGCGTAGGAAGGAAGCTGTTCACTCTGCAGATATCCAGGTTCTGGGGGACATTCAAGTCCCGGATGAGGTTGCTGTGGTGCTGAAGAACGGGCCTAAATACATTGTTCAGCCTACCATTCCAGCCCACGTGCTGCTCTCCGTGAATAGATGCCTAGCCAGCAGGACTAAGACAGAAGACCAGGAAAGGTGCATTCTGGAAGGCATGGATAGCTTGTTGAGGACGGTTTCAAAAGAAAGCCGGAGTGGCTGTGATCCTTTGGACTGGCTGTGATCCTTTGGACTGTGCTGTGTCTTTTCTGAGACAGAATGACCTACACCTCTTAGTAGCAGACAAAGAGTGGAGGGTTTGTGCTGATGAAAAAAGGACACTTCGACCTCAAGGCTATGGACGCTATACGGAAGAATTTCAGAAGTGTGAGGCTGTCAGGCCCCAAGGTAAAAGCTCAGGCTGTTCTGTGCAGTGACCATGGCTTGCCTAGGTTAGCAAAGAGCATCGGGGAGTGCAAAGACAGTAACCTTTCTGTGTTAACTCCGAAACTCGTAAACCTGAGATGCTGTCCAGGTGCTTAGTCAGCAAAAACAATTCTTGGCAGGTAATCGTCAGTTGGTATCTGTTGAAGCAGTTTAATAGTCTTGTATTAGACAGCCTGTTTTTAGTAAAAAAATTCTGGTGACATAATTGTTTGGAGAAAATCGTTCTGTCAGATATTTTTTCTCGATTGGTGTTGAATACATGTAGCTGTTTTACTTCATACCTCACAGGGAGCTTTTTATGGCTGTGTGGTGCTGTATTGAAAAAAAAAGGGGATGTCTGCTTTCAGAACAAGGCTGAAGTTCCGGTAAGAAGCTTTTTGGCTCTTTTGGAGTTTTATCTTGGGGCAACGTTCATTCCTTTTGAAGATGAGCAGTTTGTGCAGAGGAACGGTACATTGTCATGTGTGGTGCCTTTGTTATGCAACATATTTTTTTGCGAACATTGACCACGGCTTGGAAACCACTGTGTTAAAGGACAAGGTTCTGCCGATCTTTCGGTATATAGATGACTTTTTGATTGTTTTCAACAAAGAACAGCCCATCACCATATTGCCAAGCCATGCGTGACATCATGCGCTGCATGGAACCAAGCCGTCGTCTGCTACAAAAACGGCCACTGTGCCATGTGATGTTGGGGCATAGCTGCTTTTCTTGCCGTATTTGCTCCAGATGTCGCTTGGCATGTCTTCAACACTGCCAACTTCGCGTGATGAAGCAAGAGAGGAATCTTTGAGCAGCGTGTCCAGCGATGACATAGTATACGCTGTGCATTTTTACTTCGTCCTCATTGGCACCAGCTGAAGTGACGAAACATGGCCTTCGATATTCGCACGCACCGGCTGGCTTGCGCCAATCTCAGAGGCCATGGACGAAGACCGCGTAGTAAACAGGCCCAACATACACTCTAAAAAAAGTTTACAGCGTTTGGGGTGTATATCTGCCACACAACAATCGTCATCTGCCTTGCTTGCATTTCCTTTCTTGAAAATGGCCATGCCCGCTATTTTTCTGTCCGCAATGCTATGTCATGCTGACAACGCGCATGCTGTTCGTTACTGGGAAGTACCGGGCTCGCAGCGTTAAAGAAAAGAAATGCGGACAAGACAGATGACGTTTATTGTTGAGTGGCAAGATACGACTCAAAGGGTGTGAACTTTTCTGAGAGTTTAGATGGCGACATTGGTGTTGCACTAAATGCTGCTGATGCCTTTCCTCACTCTTGATATTTTATGCGTTCAGTGCTGCTTAGCCATTCGTTCACGGGAGGCAAAGTCTTGTGCTGCTTTGCACAATGCAAATTGTTACGCACATAGATTGTTTACGAGCATGCATTTCTCCAAGATCTGTACTCAACAAAACTGCGTTGTTGTTAAGCTGCGCGCGTTCCCACCAGTTCTTTTTTTTTTTTCCAGTTGTAGTTACGTGCAGCATATGTAAACAAATGCTCGCACACATGTGTCCGCGGCGTAAGGATTTGACGCGATGTATGCTTTGGCTGAACCTTCACTTAAAACTTGCTTTATTGCACCCGATATCTATAAAACAAATAGCAAGGCTAACGTTTGGCCGGGGTGCTGCCTGCTGGACGGGTCAGTGCGTGAATAGGATCGGCATTGCGTCTGGCCGCAGCCTCAGCTTTTTCACGGTTATCCCAAACTCGGCAAGCAGGCGCAAATCATCGTTGTAGCCGCTTGTAGCTGCTTGGCAGGAGGTAGTTGGCATGAAGCGTACCGTGCACAAAACAAAAGAGTCAGATAATCGCCAGTCCTTCCTGAAGTTTGACCGGCTCCTTTGGGAAACTGAAGTACAATACGGAGAAATCCTTGCTCCATTTGCTATAGCACCCAATAGTGCTACATAGGTGCTGCGGCGGAATTGTTTCAGCCGCTACAAGTTGAACAATTCCAATGGCAAACTGAACAAAGCAGAAGTTTCCCACATGTGCGTACAGCTGACACACCATTTCTTTGCCGGAATATACCATATACATGCTCATTCGGCAGGCATGCAGCCTGCGACATCACGACTTGGGAGCGTGCCAGTGTTGCCCCACTGTTATGCAGCTCGAGTGCAATATAAGAAATTCAATTACAAATTACGTGCTGGTTCAAATGCATTAAAATTTTGCCAATGTGTTCTTGCATGCACAAAGATTATCTCACACCATACAGATTATGATCGAAAATTGGATGTCATGCCCCCTTTAAGGACGTATTAGACACTTTTCAAGTGCTTGGAAAAGGACTGAAGTTTACCCATGAGCTTCCTACTTTTGACAAGCTGCAATTTTTAGATCTTCATCTCACCCTTCATGGAAACCATGCTTGCTGGATGTACCGACCCCATGCACAGAAAGTATTCTTGCTATTTCATTCCACCCATTCAAAAACAGTAAAACAAGCTATTGCCATTACTGGCTCACAGTTGGCTCTAAATAGGTCTTGTACCACCGTCATTCAGGAAAGCTTTAATTTGCAGGTGTTTAGGCTTGGCTTGGCGGGCTTCTCTGCTTCTTTGTTAGTTTCGGTGAGCCAAGCCTTGTTGAATAAATTTCGTCGTGAGCCTGACAATGCTTCGGAAAAATGCGGAAACGGAAAGTGCGTCCTGTTGTCATTCTGTACACCGTATTTACTTGATTCTAAAGTGCCATCGATTGTAACGTGCACCCGTTGTCGTGACCAAAAAAAGGGGGGAAAAAACTCCCTCAACTGTAATGCGCACATGTTTGCCGTGACCTAAAAGAAAGAAAAGTCCTTTACAGCACTGTGCACCTCATCCTTTCATGCAGAAATACAACTTTATCTCAGGTGGAAAAACAAAGATTTACTCCCAATACACTAAAGTTGCGATAAATAAAGTAGCAGTCTTGCCCAAAAGGCAAAGCATCGATTGCGATAGAAATTAGTAGACAGCTATACGAAAAGTAAGGATAGTTGTTTTATAGGCCATATAAAGTTTTAAATATTCACTAGCTAACCAAATTAACAAGCAAGGTGCCACGCATGCACAAGCAAGCATTAGAACTTTCAGACTGACTCCAACCAAATAACAGAATTTTACCGTATTTACTCGCATAATGATCACACTTTTCTGTCAGAAAAATTGACGCACATTCAGGGGTGCGATCATTATGCGAGTTAAATTTCCCACGAAAAGAAAAAATAATTTTTGTCGTCTGCGTGTCTATAACCACACCAGGGCCGTTCCATTTCCGTTCAGTGCCGTGTTTGCTGTGGGATGCGGGTGCGGGACACCATAACAAGAATGGCGGCCGGCGGAGCAAGCCTAATGCGCCGAACGCGATTTTTTTTTTCTTTTGGTGAGTACATCGCGTGCATTGAAACAGTTTCTTCCGTATAAGTGATGAATAATATTGTTAATATTGGCAAGTTTGCGGCAATAACGTAGCCATGTCCACTTTGAGGGGACAGAAACAGATGGGTGCGCTTAGCTGCCAGTGACATAGAAATGCATGACCGGCGTGCTGCGGAAACTGCGGCATCTGTCTTCACTACTAACCTAATATGGCACGTTTCCGCTAAGGGTGGGCGAATATCTTAGCTGTGTTACAAGCATCGGCGTATGAATAGGGTGAAAAAAAAAAAGAAAGGTGCCTTTATTGTTTTTGTTGACCACAACCATTATAAAGCCTACCCATAATAAAGGCAAGTTTGGTTGTACCTCTTTTTGTCATGGAAGTGCGGAAAGTGATGAAAATAATGAAATGAGGCATCTACCTAAGAATGTTTGGTGCGTGCAGACCGCTTGGCTTGTCTTGAAGAGTCGTTCGCGTAGCATTCGACAGATGGTAAGCGCAATCAATATTAGCTAGACTTAGCACACGACATATCGCTGCGGCAAGTTCGGGGTGCAATCGTTACACGGGAAATTTAAAAAATCGAATTTTGACGACAAAATTCAGAGGTGCGATCATTACGCGAGTGCGATCATTATGCGAGTAAATACGGTATTAACCCGACGTTTCAGAGCCCATTCGGCTCCTTCTTCAGGGGTTGTTCTTCGGGGGTGGCAGTGTGCAGCTTTTAAAGGGTTTTTTGTAAAGAAAGGCGGGGAAGTACGGAAGGTGGGGAGACACTTCACAGACGGGAAGGGGAGGGGGGGAAGAAAAGGGTGAGAAGGCTGCCGTGGTGCTGGGCAGCTGGGATGACCAGTGCTGGGGGAGCATGACTCGCGAGAGCGCCACTGACGGGAGGCGTGAGGGGGGGGGGGAGGGTACAGGGCAGCGCCGACGTTTTGGTGTTGGTGAACTCGAGCGGGAATCTACCTGGCTGGGCGTCCTTTTCTTCTTTTCGTCATGTCGCCAAGGCCATGGATATACACCGAGGGTAGGTTGCCCTTCACGCGGTTTTTGTTGCCCTCCGTATTCTGAATCAGAATGTGCCACGAGTCCAGTAGTAGTCTTTTTTGCGAGTTCGCTTCTGTTTGAAGGATTTGAGTTTCCTGGAAGGCAATTTTGTCGTCAGTGTCTTCAGAGTGTTCGGTGACGGTGCTGCGTATATGGTTTAATGTTCTGATGTCGTTACATAAACCGCGTTTCAAAATATGGAAGATTTCCTTGTGGAAATCTTAAAAAGGCACACTTCTTTGCGAACAGGTGACTAAATGCCTACAGTGTAGTCCGGAGCAGCAGTTTGAAAGCACGTGGAATGACTGTTTTTTTTATGGGTGCCCTCCCAAACCCACGGTTTACCGTAAAAACCCATGTATAATACAAACCCGTACATAGTACGAGGTGAAATTTTTGGGACGCGGAACAGAAAAAAATAGTTTTATCCACATATAATACGAGTTAGGAAAACTCGAGGAAAACATTTATTTAAATTGCACTCCGCACTTCAATCACCGTCTTCCTCAGTTGCGCTCTCTTCGGATAGTTCTTTGTCGGACATATCTTCCCAGAGGTACTAGTCCTCTGTGCCATCGAGTGCGTTCGAGATGCCGCACTTCTTGAATGCGCGACGGACAAGGTCCGCTGGTATGCTGGCCCATGCGTCCACAATCCACTTGCATAGCGTGGCTGGCGAAGCCCGCTTAAGCCGCCCGGTCAGCGTCATTGCAGGCTCACCTGAGCGCATCCAATCTGCGTAACACCAATTGACCGTGTCTTTGAATGGCTTGTTCACGCAAACATCTAAAGGCTGCAACTGAGACATCCCACCCAGTATAACGAGTTCAGTGCCGGATTCACGCAACAGCCTCTTCACCGAGTCAGCCAAATGGCAACGAAATGCGACCAGCACGAGGATGGACAGGAATGGCAACAGTGCGCCGGGCCGCCTACATCAGACGAGCACAAGATTCTCGTTCATCCAGCCTTTCTCATGGCATCTCACGAACACATTTCTTGGCAGCCCCTCACCTTTAGGCACTCTCTTGCGCTTGAGGACGACATAGGGCGGAAGCTTGCGTCCGTCTGCCGTGCACGACAACATGACGGTAACTTGCGTTTTCTAATTGCCAGTGCACCGGACATAAATTTGTTTAGAGCCCTTTTCGTGCACAGTGAGGGGCGATGGCATGTCCAGATAAACCGGCGTTTGGTCAGCATTGCCGATTTGCTCTAGCTGGAAGTTCTTGGACTTGTGCAGCGAAATAATGTGGCGCTGCTGGAAAGCCACAAGTAGCTCTTCAAACGATTCAGGCAGCTTTTGCGAAATCGAAGTTCGGCGGCGAGAGGAAAAACCAGCACGGCACATGTAGCACTAAATCCAGTGCTTGCTTGCTTTAAAGGCGGAGCTCGGTAGCCCTTTTCCTCTTGCAAGCTCTTTAGTTTTTGCCTGCGTAAGCTCCACGCTTACAGCTAGATGCGCAGCTCACTGCTGGCGTACGAACTCCGTCAGGGCGAGTTCGATTTCCGGGAATGTCCCACTCTTCGGGCCGCGAAAGCTTCTGCGTGTTCCGCTACACACGAAAAGGGCTTCCTTCTGTCGACACCATCCGTGAATGCTTCCCTCGTTGATGCCAAACTGCCTCTCAGTCGCACTGTTACTGATGTCCTGTGTGGCTAAAATAACCTTTCTCTTGAAAGCAGCCGAGTACTGTTTTCGTGGTCTGGACATCTTGGTCCTTCAACGCAGAATAAAAAAGATGCACTTCACGAAGCGTGGTTCGCACGTTTGCTGCCAAGGTGTGCACTCAACAATAAAGAAATGATGCTGTAGTCCCGCAGCAATAACGAAACCAAGCCAAAGCCACGCAGCAATAAGGAAGCCAAGCCATACCGACGCAGCAATAATGGAGTCGAGCCATAGCGACGCAGCAATAACGAGACCAAAACTTCTAGCCCAAATTTCTGACTGAAATTTTCGTTCAGTTCCGCATAGAGTAGTACGAGGAGAAAATTTGGGACGCTAATAACCTCGTATGATATGCGGGTTTTTACGGTAAGTCTTCTTGGTGTTCAGCTGTAACAGCCGAGCAGATGTGTTCTGCTGTGCTGGGGAGGGGGCCTCTTTTGTTGAGGCAGGACAGCGCCAACACTGTCATGAATGCAGACTCTGAAGCAGGGCCAAGCAGATTGATGTTTAAAACATCAGGCAAAATGAAAATGCCCATTGAGACAATACGCCTGGATCCATTGCAGGGGAAGTTTCTCTTTACCTTACAGAGAGAACTTGCGCAGACACGGTTAAGCCCCTGACCTATAGGAAAGCGAACGCTAGCCGCTTTCCCTTGCTTTCCAGCCTCACAAGGGCATTTTTCACTGTGAATGCGACATCAGCTGACGTGGTACGCATGTTTGCTACGGCTTCCCTGATAATGACAGTGAAGCAAAATGGGTTGTCAAGCACCTGTTTCGAGCAGCTCATGTGAAGTGCAACACTAGGTAGAAGACACTCGTTTTATCTCACTTTTTTTTTTTTTTTTTTGAGAACTAACCGTTAAAGCAGCCGCCATTTACACTTCGGGTTTTCAAAACTAAACGGCGAAGTGCCCATTTAGCTCAGGACATTTTGTTGCAAAATTTCGATGAATAAAACCAAAAATGAAGCTTCTTCTTGCACCTTGCACTGCTTGTGACCTTTGTTGCAGCATTTAAAAATAGCAAGGACACCTAAGCAAAACTGCGGTAGGTTGTCACTTTAGCATTAACACATTTAAGCTTAAACAACATCAAACCATCACAAGCCGTTGAAACATGCTGACCATGCAAACACTATAGGTAGCGGGAGAACTGCCCCTGTGGGAATTAGTAGGGTGGTTGTACTGCATGAGATACCGTATTTACTCGCATAATGATCGCACTCGCGTAATGATCGCACCCCTGAATCTTGTCGTCAAAATTCGATTTTTTTAATTTCCCGTGCAACGATTGCACCCCGAACTTGCCGCAGCGATATGTCGTGTGCCAAGTCTAGCTAATATTGATTGCGCTTACCATCTGTCGAATGCTACACGAACGACTCGTCAAGACAAACCAAGCAGTCTGCACGCAACAAACATTCTTAAGTAGATGCCTCATTTCATTACTTTCATCACTTTCCGCACTTCAATGACTAAAAAAAAGCTGCAACCAAACTTGCCTTTATTATGTGTAGGCTTTATAATGGTTGTGGTCAACAACAACAAAGAAGGCGCCTTTCGATTCTTCTCATCTGCACTCGTGGGCATGCAACAAATCGTGAGCGGCAATGATAGTAGCCACGTATACACTGATACGTTAAAAGTGTACCCTATTCATACGCCGACGCTTGTAACACAGCTAAGATATTCGCCCACCCTTAGCGGAAACGTGCCATATTAGGATAGTAGTGAAGACAGATGCCGCAGTTTTCGCAGCATGCCGGCCATGTGTTTCTATGTCTCTGGCAGCTAAGGGCGCCCATCTGTTTCTGTCCCCTCAAAGTGGACATGGCTATGTTATTGCCGCAAGCTTGCCAATATTAACAATATTATTCATTACTTATAGGGAAGAAACTGTTTCAATGCACACGATGTACTCACGAGAAGAAAAAAGACAACTGCGTTCGGCACTGTTCGGCTTGCTCCGCCAGCCGCCATTTTTGTTATGGTGTCCCACACCTGCATCCCGCAGCAAACGTGGGACAAAAAAAAATTTTTTTTTTCTTTTTGCAGGATATTTAACTCGCGTAGTGATCGCACCCCTGATTTTGTGTCAATTTTTCTGATAAACAAGTGCGATCATTATGCGAGTAAACACGGTATGTCACCAAGCTACTATTCCTTGACCTTGGCAACGTGTTTTGAGTATTTTCGCAGTTCTTAATGGATCTGATGACATCAGCTTTATGGTCCGTTAATCGGTAACTTGATAAAACTACCAAGATGCCTTTCCTACATTAAGGAATTAAGGGAATGGAATTGAACTGCCCGGCCATTCCCGGAGTGGGAATGGCCTAAGTATTTTTCATTCCGAGGAATTGAAAGGAATAGAATTGTGACAAGTTATATTTCTCCGGAGTGGAATCGGAATGGAATGGGGGTGCCCATTCCGCAACATTGACATTGTTGGCAACACGAGTGGAATGCAAAAACCTTCCTATACAGAGCACTGGGTGCACATTAAAGAAACCGAGGTTGCTAAATATTAATCCTGGCAAACCTGGCACCATTGCCTTTCGAAGGCAGTGTCCCTACCAAGTGAGCAAACCAGGAGGCTGGCAGATGGTAGAGTGAGAGCAAATCAAGTGACAGCTCGAAGCACAAAAACAATGAGTAAGCAGATAAATTTTGACACCAGCAGACTTGCCTTTTCTCCAAGGTCGTGGACCATGGGGCTGACAGTGGTGGCTACGCTTGAGCCCTTCTTGGCCAAGTCAACCAGTGACGCCAGAGTGCGATCCAAGCCCGTCTGCATGTCGTCAAACAATGTCTGGCCCAGCACCAGCAACTTGCGCCACACTATTTTGCTACTAGTGCTGTCCTGGTTCTGCCTGAGCTCGTCGTACAGCCTGCGCCACTGCTTAGAGTCTGCTTGCTGCTTCTTCAGCACATCCAACAGCTCGGACAGTTGGTCCTTGCCTGCAGGCTGGGGGTCCTTAGGCACTTCGTCTGCGATTCCCTCACCCTGCTGGTCATCCTTTGGCTTGTATGAAGCAGCTTCATCTGCAAATTATCAAACAAATGCTTTATTAACCCCTTACCACATGGTGTACCATATATGATATACTACATAGAACAACTTCCAGCATTAGAGAATCGAAAAGAAAGAAAATCCTGCTTATTCACCTAGAATCTGTCTTCTCTAGCAATGAAATACATAGTGACTTTAGCACTTAAAGTAATGTCCAGCGTTATTTTTCCGTTAAAAAATTTATCACGGCAGCTCAACACACCACATGCAAAAAGTTTGTGAATAAACAGGTTATTTCCACAATTTATACATTTGAAATCAGTGCAAAAAAAGAATATCAGGGAGTTTGTTTACTCTAATTAGCCTACTGTGATATTTATTAGCCTACTGCGATGTTTTGATCAAAATATACTCGCGTGGTTCTGCAAGGAAATAATTAATTTCTGTATCATATATGATACAGCATGCAGTTATAGGTTGCTTTATGGAGAACAGTAGAGATATGTTTACTCGCGAAAGAACGAGCTTGGCGGCAAAATTTATTGCATGAGCTATATTTATTTTCAGAGCCATTATTAGAGCAGAATAGGTAATAAAATGAAAATGCCAGCAGTGTTCACAACGAAGATAGTGTGGGACCTGCCACATTTCAGAAGCTAATAACAATAGAAGTGCTTGGAAGAATGAGGAAGACGATTCAGGGTGTCTACCAAGTTGACATTTCCAAATTCCCTGAGTTTTCCAGGTTTTCCCTGAGTGACTTTGCTAAATTCCCTGAGTGACACAGAACTATGTTTTATGTCAAGACGGGCTGAAACCACGTCGTCTGATGCTGTCACTGTCTAACAAACATATGAAAAAATTAAAGAAAAACGACTTAATCCAGTTTGAATACTAAGGAGTAGTGTTTATGTTATTCAAAAAGAGAATAGGAAGGAGAGGTTAGTAAAATGCACAGCAAATTGAATGCCTTCAAAAAAAAAATGCAAATCGAGTCGAACATCCTCAAATACGAAGCAAATATTTTCGAATATGAGCTATTTTTATCAACTGATAGCAAGCTCAGTGGTATGAGGCCTGAACTTTGTCACAATTGAAATTCTCTCAAGAGCTCGTAAGTCAACCTCAGCTGTCCTGACATACTCTCAGCACGCGCACGACGCCTGTGTTGTGTTTCATTGGATTAAAAAGTTTATTTTGGTGTGGATGATGGGCACCTGCGTCCCGGCATCAGCCAAGAGATTTTTTTTAGCCTAAGCTCCTTCAAAAGAGTGGCAACACGCTTCCTTTCCTGTTAATTCCTCAATGCACAGGTTCTTTCTGTTCTTGTCCTCTTTCCGTCACTCGTTCGCCCCACGGACCATTTGAAGCATCTTCTTGGTCCGTTGCACAGTCCACGTCCGATTTTTCGTACTCTCTAGGGGCCGCGAAAACGTCTGAAAAAGCGGCCAGTTGGAAAAAAATAAATGCATGTCATTTACTGCCCTAAGGGATGAAACCGCCACAGGCACATTCGGAAACGCTCTGAAGGCCTGTCCATAGTGGCCTGTCGGTACACGTATTAGGCATGTCGGTGCTCGTATTGTAACAGGAGATCCCGGATGCACGCGTGTATAATTAAAGGGACACTAAAGTGAAAAAGGATTTCTTCTGCATCAGTAAATTACCGTTCTACAACACCAAAAACACCACTCTTACAACGATAAGACGTTTGGTAAACCAGAAAAAGCGCAAGAACGAAATACGGGTGGCGACGCCTGCTTAGGTTCCCGCATCTGGGGGCTGTGACGTCTTGGATTTTGATGGCATCTTCTAGGGCCTACTAATTATATATAGCGGTACAGATGGACTACATTGTGTTCTAAAGGAACCAAATATTAAACAGGGCAAGTTTCGAAAACCTTTATTCATCCAACGCGGCCCAAATGCGATAACATACCTTGAAATCCCTGACGTCACGCTGACGTACCGGCGCTGGGGTTTCGGCACGAAATTCAAACACTGATACTTGTACCTTCATTTTCTCATCTAATAATCAAACTATTTTTTAAATGACTGCCTGCAGGGGTCTCAAACAATGCTTCATTAGTCTAAACTGATTTATTGTTTCGCTTTAGTGTCCCTTTAAGGAATACGTATTGTGACCCGTGACAATTGCCCCTTCCGACGCTTGTAATGCTTCACCGCAATACGTTTGCGTATGCTTCACCGCGAAACACCAGTGTACTCAGGCGAAGCTGACTTTCAGAAACTGGTGTTATCTAACGCATTATGCTTTCCGAGCTTCGAAGCCAATTGCGAGGACCACAAAGGCGCACTCGGGCCATTGCTGACAGCAGCGAATTCTTTCAATGAAAAACACGGCACCCAACGTCAAGAAGCTTAATAGCTAACGTAGAAGCAGCTAGGCCTAGCGTTGCCGCAGTGGTGGCTACGGCTGCCAGCGGAACTGCGTGATAAAGAGCCGGCTTGAGGTAATCAAAACGGCAGTGGTGCTGACTGATTAATGACGTTTTGGACCTGCGGTCACGGCAGAAAGTCCGGAAAATCGGACGGCGAAGGGCTCTTGCGTCAGAAATTTCATACGTTCCGATACATTGACTATATGAGGTACTTGGTGGTGCCACGAAGCCGTCCAAATTATCGAGCATCCGGAAAGTCGGTCGTTGACTGCACACTGGAAACTTCTCCAGCCGATGACAGGGCGTCAAAGACGATTCATTACGATTCCTGTCTATTACTCGAGCCCGCATTACCGCGACTTTCAACCCTTTCAACAAAATTACCGCTAATTTTCCCTGATAAAGCACAAATTCCCTTAGTTTTCCCTGAGTTTTTCCAGACTACTCAAAATCCCTGAGAATTCCCGGTTTTCCCGGTGGGTAGACACCCTGCGATTTTATTTCAGCTCATGCCAATCTCATAAAAAATATTCAAAGCAGAAAATAATATAAAACGAAGGTCTACAAATGATCCAGCCTAGATATTGAGGGTACAAATCAGTGAATCAAGGATAACATCATCACATTTTAATGAAACTTGTCCTAGCTGGAGCTGTGACAAATATGCTTCATCGCTTTAAGCAATGTGTTGGGCTTTTTCAATGGTTCTGACATTTTTAAAGAGTTTTCTGCAATTCAAATTTTTTTTTGCATGGTCAAAAAATACACCCGTAACTTCATGGGGCATCATATACATAGGTTGGCAAACTCATTCACACTCAGACTGACCTACGAGTCTGAGTGGGCCTGGCTGAGTAGAATTTTAGCAAGTTTGAGTCCAAGTAAGCCCCAATGAGTAGAGCTTTATCTGGTCCGAGTCTGAGTGAGCCCTACAGAAAAAAAATATATTAAGGGGCCATTCACAGTTTCGAAACCGATCAATGGAGTGCCGCCATTTTGGTTTCGTTTGAAAGCGTGTTCTTCCCGCTCCCTTTCCCGCCGGAAACGAGCATTCAAGGTTGCTTCAGGAGGGAGCAACCAGGCAAGAACAAGAGAGAGAATCCCACCATCCTGTTGGTCCGCGACCATCACGTGACTAAATAATGCCTTCTGATTGGAGCGCAGGAACACGGCACGTTGGTGACAACATTTTGCCTGAACCATCGCTCAGCGTGGACGTGATCAGTCGACATGCCAAACTGTGCACAGAAATTCCGTACAGTGCATAAATTCGGGAAGCGTAGAAGAAAGCGCACAGTGCAGCGAAATGATGCATTGGAACTACCAGTGACGTCTCACGACCTTGTCGGACTGGCTGACTTGCAGACGCTGCAGAACAGCAGTGCAACCGAGGAGTTGGGTGCAACACAACGGGAAGAAGCAATCGTGACTGCTGACGGCATTGGTGCTCGGCCTGTGCTACGGAAAACGTCGGTGCTGCTTGCGATGTCGACAGCAGATTGTGACCATACAGCAGACACCCCGGTAACAGATTGCGGGGCGGCGGTCGTCACGGGCGCATGTGCTATGAAGATGCGCACTTGGCCGGACCGCGTGATGATCGACACAGCGTATCTCACGGCGGCGCAGCGAGATCAGATCGAGCAACGAGCACAGGAAAAAACAGCAGAACTCTCCTCAGTTTCAGCGACGGAGCGCAAGGTGAAGTGCCTAACAAAGGAGCCCCATCTGGAAAGTGCGTCGACAACAATGTACACCATTGTCGACCTCCACATGGTAACCTGTTTACTGAAAGTTGCTGGTTGCCGAGTGTGTCGCGGAGCGGTGACTATCGAGTGGGACTCGCGGGAGTACGGCATTGCCGCGAAGTTGAAAATTCTGAGCAGCAACTGCGGCGAAAATGACACAAGATGGAGCTCGCAACGAGTTGGTGGCTCAGCCAATTGCAATCTTTTCGAGATTAATGTTCTTGCAGCGCGTGCCGTACAGAGCATAGGAAACGGGTAGACGGTGCTTACCACTATTTTTGCCGTTATCGGAGTTTCGCACAGAGGCCTTCACAACAAGACCTATCAGCACTATCTGAAATCAAAGCTAAATCCAGCTGCAACAAGTGCCTGCACTGAGAATATGGCTAAGTGTGCCGCTTCAGTGAAGAATGTATACCGAAGCCTGAATTTTGGAAATACAGGTAATATTGCAGTTTCTTTTGATGGCACTTGGCACACTCGGGGACATTCATCTCACATTGGAGTGGCCACAGTGATAGAGCTTCTTTTCAGGTTATGTGTTGGACTATGTTGTCCTTTCGTATTTCTGCCTTGGCTGTCAGCTTGGCCCTAAACCTGAAACCCCAGATTATGCTGACTGGAAGTCACAGCCTTTATGCCAAAAGAACACGCCTTCCAAGGCAGGCCAGATGGAGGTGGAGGCAGCACGAATTTTATTGCAGCGCTCGCTTTTCCTTCATGGCCTGAGGTACACAACCATGCTCTCCGATGGTGACAGCAGATCATACAGTGCCATTGATGAAGCAAAAGCCTATGGCTTCATACCCGTGGAAAAAGAATACTGCGCAAACCACGTGCAGAAAAGCATGGGAACGGCGCTGCGGAATCTTGTGCAGAAGCAGAAAGGGGAAAAATGGTGAGCGCATCAGCGCTAAGGGCCGCCTGACAGGAGACCTCATAAATAAGCTGACAAGCTATTACGGTTGGGCACTCAAATCACATTCGGAAAATGTGGATGAGACGCACACAGCAGTATGGGCTACATATTACCACGTAACCTCTACTGATGAGAAGCCCAACTATAGCTTTTGTCCCCACGGCCCTTATTCATGGTGCAAATATAATGCAGCCATTGCAAAGAATGAGCCCCCCCCAAAAGGCAGATACGATCTGCCATATGCTGTAAGCAATGCACTGCGGCCAGTGTATGAGCACCTCTCTGATAAGAAGCTCTTGCAGAGGTGCCAGAGTGTGAAGATGCAAAATGCCAATGAATCTGCATTCGATCATTCGGAGCCTGGCACCAAAAGAAAACAATGCATTACTGTTTGCTGTTGAGGCTGCCGTGGCAGAAGCTATTATGCAGTTCAACCTCGGAAGCCACCAGTCCAGCTCGCACATACTCGGCGAGCTGCATGTGCAACAAACTTGCACAGGCAGCAGGCGAGCAGCAGAGAAAGACAGCCGCTGTGGGGTCAACGCAGACAGAAAGTGCATTCCAGGAAGCCATCAAGAAGAGACGCAAAGAAAAGCCTGCTTCGGACTATTCTCCAGGAGCGTTCTGATTCATTGTAGTGGTGAATTCCATGTTTTTGTCACATAAAAAGTATTTTTCACATTGTTAAACATTTGTTGTGCTTTTCTCAGGTCATGATTTTGGCACACCCGAAGATTTGGGATGTGCACTGTGTCGCTGCTAGTTCTTCAATTTGCATGATTCATTTTCTTCCTGAATGCTAAACAGTCAGAGAATGCAAGAAAACTATAATACAGTATGCTACTGCAATGCAACTTTTTCAAATCTTGCAAGAATTAAAAAAAAATTTAGTTTCAATGTTGCTAATTCAAATTTTGATAGCTTTGGCTAATATGTAGATAGAAATACGAAACTTTATATGTGCACTCTTCAAACATTCAAAACCATACCTAGTTAATGTTAGGTCTCTCAGTAGAATAAATTTCTTGCAAGTCACATCCCAAATTTGTAATACTAAAGATTGCATAACTTTTTTTTCATTAAACAGAGAAACTGATTACATATTTGCAATCAGCCCACTAAACTGAATATAAGCTGAAAGCTTCAAATCTCCAGAGTTATTAACAATAAAGTTCTGCTCGTGCACCAGGTCCCCCATTAATGCATAAACATTCTTTGACGAGTTCCCCAGAAAAATCTGTCCGTCACGCGAAATGTGTAATGCCTTGTATCTGCACAAAGGTGCATAATTTACAAAGACATTTAATTGTTATAATAGTGTAAATGTAGATGAGTGGTAGCCTTATAAGTGATAAGCGACCATTGAAACCAAAAACAAAAAATAAACTTGCCGAGAGAAATTACGCATACGATCAGATTTATGCATACCCATAGGGATACATAGGGCTCCATAGAAAATGCATGGGAAAGCCTACAGTAGGGGTGGGCCAACCTGACATTTGCGGGTGAATCAACTGTTTTTAGGTTACGCTTACACATACTTAGACAACTCCAGTGCAGTTTCTGCACAATATTATCATGAGTCTGGGTGAATTGTGTTTATATTTTGCACACCTAAAAAATAAACCTTGCTAAAGTCGCGGCGATGGTGGCAACGCAGTGCAGTATGCAGCATACATCACGAGTGCATAAAAAAAGAAAAATAGAGCACAGGAATAGGCGGCTGTTAGTTGCATTGTCATCCAAACAATTTTCGCTCATACATTTGAAAACAAGCAATTCTTTAGAAAAGCCAGGTTGGTTTATACTGTTTCAATACTTCCGTGCAGCGCTCTGGAAGCTACAGGCTTCTTCAACAAATCAGGGGGGGGGGGGGGGGGGCAAACACATCTTAAAGGTGCCCTTCCGCAACCTGTCGTCTGCCAGCGGCAAGCACTGCAGACAACAAAACTTGTTCCATATTCACTCTGATGCCAAAAAGGCATGCTCCTACAAGATATTTAGACGCAAAGAAGAAGAAGAAGCATTGCAGAGATAGCAGGGGAGGTGGGTTCAGAAGGAGCACTTGGCCAGTGTGTTGGCACCATCTCTTGATCACTATTGCAACATCCACTTGACACGGTGTGCTCGATGACATTAGTAAGTGGAGCCGTTTTCTCGATAAGAATTCGTGTACATTTACTGCACTCCTTCCGCACTGTTCCAAGCATGTTCAACAACAACCTAATCATTCCTTTCACGTAAAAGAGCAGCTTGGAACGACACTACTACAAGCAAATGTGCGGTTGCAATTTTTGCGAAGGATGAAGCCCAACACATGCGTCTCCGTCTGCGGCATTGCGGCTGTGCCGATTACACGCATGAATTTAGCCAGTGTCAAATCATTTCATTCTTTGTACTTTTTGAATGCAAATTAATGCCTGTACGGCAGTGTTGCATTAATTTTGCTGTGCTTTGTATGTTTTCATTTGAACATGTGGAGAACTCTATTTTTCATATCATAGAGCCTTAACAAATATTTTAATAAAGAACGAAGCAAGATTGCACAATAAACCATCCTGCGACCTGCAGAGAAGTTTCCAAGTAAACCGCTGCCGACAAGACCACTACTAGTGAAGGCCATTTAGTTGTCCAATGGGTTCCGAACTGTGGCATCACATCTTGCTGCACAAAAATCTGCGCTTCTGGGTCGCATAGCCTTGGCTCTGCTGCACGGAACTACGGAAACAGAGTGTAGGTATATCTAGCCTGTTACGGGAGATATGTAGTTCGTGCGCATCTCTATAATTGAGAAATGGGAAATATGTCCCTGGACAGTGCCCCTTTCCATTCTTGATAGGCTTCACCGCAATAAATTGTTTGCCTAATTTTTTCAAAACAAACTAAAAAAATAAAAAAGTCTGATCAGCATAATTTTTTACTTCTTCATAAACTGGACAAAGAAGAAGAAAAAAAAAACATTGTTCTTCCTACAACAGAAAATTCTTTAGGCAAGCACAGCTTTTTTGATCCATGTACTTTTTCCACATCTATTTAAAGCTTTTTATCGCACTGTATTTTTATTATAATGGCTCTCCTGACCAAAGCATACCACAACAACACAGTGCTCTCTGGTCTTGTCACTTGCAGCTTTGTACAGTGTTAAGCAGTGCTCACCGCTGACAGGAAGGGGACGTCCATAGCGAAGCCGGGCTACCACAGCCTTTAAGTCTTCATTTTCAATGATGAGCCGGTTCACCTTAAAGCAGAGCACTCATAATCAACACAAAGGGATTAACTGACCTGAACACAAGATTGCTTTTCTTTAATTCCTTGTACAGTGAAACCGAAACCAATGTGACTGACTTGGAGCTGCTGCTTATGTTACAAGCTCACATCAGATAGATAGCAGGCACTTATCAATAACATCAGTAAAATGTTAAAGATATTGTATAATGTTCACAACCATGAAAGCAAACAAGTACACACAAGTGAAATTAAGAATATTTATGCAGATTACATCTTGCAGTCACATGGTAAGTGTTTTTTCCATTACACAACTATTATAAGCATGTTGGCACCTCCAGTTAAATAAAACTTTCTGTAAAAACTGACAATTTGTGCAACATTAAAAAGTGCATTTTTTATTTCTTTTAATCTAAAGCGCAAAGCACTACTTATGTTTTGTCTGGTACTACTGTACTGTCACAAGTACCGAAGATCTGTGAACTTGTACTTGGGAAAGAGAAAGTGATAGAAATCTAAGAAAGGTTTGTACAAAATGCTAACTTAATCCAGCAGGTCAAAGTACGGATGGTTAACAAAAGTTGCACACACTCCTGCAAAAGCTGCCCATCGTTTTGCTTGCCCAATTTGCAAGGCGGGCTATCGGCATCGCTCTCACTTTTCAATGCTGCTGGCATAGGAACTTTTTTTTTTTTTTTTTTCAAAGATGGCTCAGATCTAGAAATTCTGCTTAGAAAACTTACACTCGCTGCAGGTATAAGCACTTCCACAGATTAGCTTTTTGCTGCATTATAAAAAACTGGGTCCCTAAAAATTGGTTGTCGGTCTGTTTAAAGCAGAACTATGACCAGGTCGAAAATGTCGCAGCAGTCAAGCTAGCCCCAAATGAGAACAAGGCAGCCACGTACTGTGTCCCGAAGCAGAGGAATGCGACTAGTGGTGACAGAGGAGGGTAGCTGCTCCTGCATGGAGCGCTTCAGTCTCTCGTTTTCACTTAGCAGCCGCTGCACTTGATGTTCGAGGGACTGCAGAGCAGCTTCCCTCTGCGACTCGTGGCTCAGTCGTGACTGCAACTCCTCATTCTCCTCCGTCAAGGACCGAACCTGCACATGATACATTTGGCTCACACTGAATTGCAAGTCCCCTGCAGGGCTCCACTCTAGAAAGACCTTGTTGAAATGGGCAACACAGCTCGTAAATGTTCATTTTCATTGTAACAAAGTAATCCTACACAAAAGCATTTCTGAATTTTGTAAAGTGTTGTTACAAAATTTAGAGACCTGTTGTGCTAGGCCCCCTAGAAACTGTTGAAATGGCTGTTCTCTGCAGCATGGGCATGGCATATTCTGTCTGTTAAACTGCAGAAATTTATGCCTTGCAATACACAAGCAATTTTTTTTAAATAACAACACATGTGAAAAATTCTTGCTTCCAATCACAAGTGTGGTGGCACGATTTTCCTTAGAGCTTGAAAAACATGAAAAATGTGCACGACTCACAGGCAGGCCACAACATACAAAAGTACGATGTGTGGCCCAATGGTTGGTCATGAAATGAGGGCATCGGAAGTGCTGTCACAGTTGTGTTAAAGCATTAGATATCTGCGGTGGCTACACAGCTATTAAAGCTAAAGGAATGTCTTGCAAACAGCACTGTCTTTGCTCTACATTGAGTGCTAAAATGCAGCAGTGCATTCAAACCATGCGTCTGTTTCATCAGGTAATTTTATCTTACCGGATCTTACTTTAACTTATCTTATCAGCTTACTCCTTCCATAGCGTTCAGAGTTCATAAAGCTAGTAATTAAAGTTGGAAAAGCTGAGTAGTGAGAAATGTCATAAAAAGAATTTAAATAAGTCGATATTACCCATTCCATCACCTAAACTAACAAGTTCCGAGTTAAGCTGCATACAAGAATCACCACAGAGGAGCTTTGCAAAGTTATCTGCACATTGTGGCAAGAGTCAAGGGAGCAAGTTGCTACAGCAAAGAAGCCGGCAAGCAAACTTGTCACTGGAGGTGCACATTATGCAGAACCCTGTGTTGGGTCCTTCAAACAATGGAATTCTTGCTTACTTAGGGCTATGTTCATCGCAATTGCATAACGGCCAAAAAGTAAAAGAAAACTGAGCTTTCCACTTGACTAGGCTTTTAATGTGTCAGACACTTGGCAAATGAAATATGATGTTCGCTGCCTGAACAGAAGGCTTAATAACAGCACCGTATAAAACACTCATACCCAGCACAATTTGAATTCTTTTTAATGCTGTGCACTGTGAAGTTAGCTTTATACAATACAGTCAATTTATTAGAGAGCTTTAGTGTGTCCAGCATTCCACTAAACACGGGCAGGTTAGGCGAAATACCAGGTGAGCAGAGATGCCACCCGGTGGCGACATCATGCAGACCATTCGTACTTGAGCCCCTGCTCAGCCGCTATTCCACCTGATCTCCCTGCATTTAACAGAATACCAGACACGATAAAACTCTATTAATTCAAGCAGCCACTATGAGCACACAGTTACATGCCACTTAAAAACAAACATGGCAAAGCTTTAAAAGCCTAATGCTAAGTAGAGAAGCAAACCAAAAAAGATAAAGTAGAACATTATTGATACAAACATTATGGGACCATAAAAAAATTATGATCTGGGAAAATATAACATCCAATAATGCTTCTGGCAGCACTACTAATAACGAAAAAAAAATTAGTTCAGACAAACACCTATTTGAGGTTGAATAGGAAGCCAACACACTACAGCAATCCCTCGTTATAATGAAGTCAGCGGGACGTCGAAAAAGTTCGTTATAAGCCATAACTCAACATAAGCAACCAACTCCATAAAAGCTAAAGCAGTTGAGCTTTATTTGCGCCACAACTGCAAGGAAGTCAAAATGCAATGTATTCAGTGAAGCAAAACTTTATTCAGGTGCAAAAAAGGCAGTGAGCTTTGGCTGCTTCAAGTTCTTACCAGCCAGGAGCAATCCCTGCTCTAATTTGACCAAGCATTGCATGAGGCTGTGGTCGCCGCCCACGCATTCAACTTTATTTCCTAGCAGGCATAGGTACTTCTGCGCCTGCACCATAGTTGGCACTTCACGTGGCTCTTCGTCTGCCGGCTCTTTGTCCTCGTCGTTACCACCAACAGAATCAATTAGTATTTCCGCATCCATCGCTGGGGCGACCACGGGAGCAGCACCGTTACCTAAAGCGAATGTCTTGAAGTTGCCTTCTACCTCTAGGCCAGCAATTTTATGAACAGCCTCGTACAGATTGCTGCAAATCCGGCCATCGTCAGGCGTGGGAAAAGCCAGCATGCGCAAAGTAGTTGGCGACCTTCAAATGTGCAAGTTCTTTCCATGAAAAGTTCAGCAAATGGATAGCACCAAGCAAATCAATGTTGTACCTCATGTTGGTGTCACATGCTACGAGCATGCGCTGCAAAAGAGCTTTGTGGTACAGCTTCTGGGTGGTCTCAAGTGATGCCCTGATCCATCCGTTGCAGTACCGCAGTTTTGTTTGCAGGCAAAAATTCCACAGCAATCGCCTTGAGGTTGTTGATATTCCCGTGGCTCGAACAATTGTCAATTATAAAAAGCACTCTATCCATCAAAAAACCATCTATCCAGAAGGTGCACATAGTCTTCAAAAATAGCAGCAGTCATCCATGCTCGCTTGTTACTTCTGTAGATTCATTCCTTGGGAATAGCTGCATTTGGGAAGCACAGCGGCTTCTCTGCCTTCCCCAGTATAAACAAGGGAAGCTTGTCCTCACCTGCTGCTGTGGCATCAAACAGACCTGTGACACACTCCTTGCTCTGTTTTCCTCCGGATGAGGTTCCGCCAGTAGCAGTGAACGTCTGATTCGGTAGCATCTTGTAGAAAAACACAGCTTCAACTAGTTTGTAGATGTCTTTGTCTTCATACTTTTCAAGTAGAGCTCGGAGCCAATGTTGGCGCCATACGTCTACAGTGTCACGGTTCACGGTTGCGCTTTCACCAACAATCGACTTCAAGGTCACGCTGTGTCGTTTCTTGAACCACTCAAGCCAGCCATTGCTGCACTTGAAATTTTTATGGCCCATTCGGAGGTCGCGAGCTTTGGCTTTTGCAGTAAGTGCAGATGCATGTACGTGGAGATTTTGACTCCTGGCGTTCTTCAGCCACTGTAGAAGTGCACTTTCCACTTTGGGGTATTTCGAATCGCGATTCCTCTTTCTCTTCACTGTGAAGCTCTCTTCAAAGTCATTCAGCACAGCTTTCTTGTTTTTCAATACAGTTGATAAAGTAGACAACGGTATGCCGAATTCCTTCGCGATGTCAGTTTTCTGCCGGCTGCCTTTTTCCACTTCTTTTATCAGCAGAACTTTCTGCTCCAAAGTCGGACACTTTCGCCCAAGACTGACGGAGCCATTTATCACTGTAGACCACAAAAGCACACGCGAGGCACGCCTAACGAAGCACTCCAAATAACACACAATCACATGGCCTACAGCACAAATCCAAATGCACACGTCGTCGGTGCCAAAGTGACCAAATGCGGCAGGCAGCGCAGAAGGCAGAAGCTTCAAAATGTCATCAGGTTATCTCATTTTCCTCGTCAGTGCGCGCTGGTTGCAATGGCAGGCTTGGCATCAGCTTCACGTGTAGCAGAAGAAAAGCGATCGGAGTTGTGGAGACCAAGAAGCAGGAACTGTGGAAGGGCACCTGTTGGTGGAAGATTGTGCTTGGGAGGGTAGACCAGAAGAGGGCAGCATTAGAGGAGCAGCAACGTTGAGACTGGCAGCTAGGAGGTGAGGAGTTGACATCAAGGTGAGTGAGAGAAGTGACTGGCGTACAAATGGCTTGCAGACTGGAGAGCGAATGAGGAGGGGAAGGCAGTGGAAGCTTTTATAGCGGGGGTGTGGAGGTCATGGAGGACTACCAGAGTACCACACTGGAAAGCGCCACAAATGCTGTGGCTCGAGTCTGGGGTTGTGTTTGTTGTGCTCAAAAAGTGATTAGCCACTCATTGTGGTACGCAGTGGAATCGTGAAGTGAAAACTGAATAGTGTTGCAGTAGGGGCTTTGCATGATCACTGGGCAAATTTTTTCCCGAGGTGTGCAGCCGTGAAGCTTGCAAAACAAGAGTTTTTCGGCGCACCATTGTCTACGACACTGTGATAATTCTACAGTTCGAGCGTCGGTGTTCACGCACCATCGCGTCTGCACCATTGACAAATGTCCAGGAACAAAATTCCGTGACTATACCATGCATTTAGGCCGTTCATCTAAAGCCGGATGGCGTGAATCGAGCATGACCGGCTCAAGAAAAGTGCTGTGGAAACACCAGCTTGTGTTCACCCGTCATGTTGACAGCCTGACTCACCGTTGGCAACACTCGGATTTTTCATGTTTTCGACAAGTTATCGGTCGATTTGCGCAGTCAAAAGTGCAACGAAGCTAGGGGCGGTGCTTTATTGCGATGCAGGCCGATTATGGTGAGCCGCGAGCAAATTTCTAGACCGACTTCCCCAAAGTCGTTTTCCTGATTTGTTAACATAGCTCCTTGCATCGAACATGGCACTTACAGTATATAATCAGAGCAACACTGCTTTTGTGCTTTTCAGCATGTTTCAGTGCCAGAAATGCTCTTTAGAGCGATAAAACATTGCTCATCGAGCGCACCCCATGGAATGGTACGGTGCAAGTCTGCCCGCGGTCTTTTGGCAACTTTTTGGCCTTCACGAGACCACAGTTTTCTGATATCGCAAGTATCAAGAAAGCTTTATTTTCCCGTGGATTCTATCACAAGGGACACCAGCGATGCGATTGTAACCGAGATTAATGGTTCGGGCGTGCTGCACCATGGAATTTGACAGCTTCCATTCACTCCGCACTGAACAACTGGGAGCACTCGACACTCGCTTGGTACCCATTACTAGGCAATCACTGGTGGTGGGTTTGGTACTTTTGTGGCCTGTTCTGTGCCTGCATGAGACTAATTCGTCTGTGGTATTAATTTGACACTGCAAGCGCAAAAGGGTCGCCACCGGTCGGCGGCAGCGGTGCCTTTGCTCGCCACTTCACTCTAAGCGGGTCAAGCTCTTCGTGCACTTCGAGTAATGCGGTTTAAAATGCATGCGGTTGGGTCAGAATCGGAAGAAATCTTGAATAAAGCGATATTTCGAGAAAAGAGATTTTGTTATAATGAGGGATTACTGGTTCGAAAACCCACTCAATAAAACTTGTTATTGCTGCCTGGTGGTTAGGGTGAATGTTAAATGCTTATTGAAGTGGTCGCAGTGATGAATCACACTGATCATACTTGGATTGAGTGTTTGAAGATAACAGCCTCCTTTTCAGCCCTCAAAGCCCATTTTCTACGAAACAGCATCTGCGAGCATGGGTGTGAACAACCCCTGGTGCCTTTGTCCACCCCTTCTTGGTTTTTGACATTGTGAGTCGTATTGAGATCAGTGACTGGCAACTATGTGAACCTTCTGTGCTGCATGCCACGTTCTGTGAAGTGACCGTGTTCAGTGGTGACATGCAGGGGTCAATATAGGTGCCACAGATGGACAATGGCACGGCAGCGGTACATTGTCTCAGTTTCTGTATGTAACAACTGGGAAGAGAAACATAACAAATGGCGAGATAACACACATGCTAGCACGTATTAACCAGGAAAGCTAAATGGGACTGGTGCTTCAAAGCACAAGATCCCAGAAAATTTACTAATTTACCAAGCAGGAATATATCAACGAGGTTCCACTGTATAAACAAGAGCATACAAACAATTTCAGTCATAATTCATCCAAACCTTCATTTCCAGCTGCTGTTGAACAAGGATGTCATCGGTTTCCTCTTCCTCAAGTCGGGCCTTCAGCTGCTCGTTTTCCCGCTCCAATTTGCGAGCCTGTTCTCGGGAAAGACGTTCACTGTACTTCACCTGATTGAACGTCTTCATCAGCTGCAGAAGGAGACACAAATAAACATACCCAAGTACACCTCTTACACAGGGTGGTTAAGAGGACAAGGAAGACCCAAACCGGAAAATCAACATGATCTATAATATAGATCACACAGGCTTATTAACTCCAACTATACTCTCAAGACAACAGCATGGATTAGAAAACAGGCAGATGTAGCTTATGCTCTGGTTGAGACTAATTGCAGATTCATCCAGAGCGGTCTGACTGTGCTACAAAAGTCGTTAAAAGCAGCCTTAACCCTGTACATATCACAAAAATAAGTGTGTGTAGTAGAGGTAAGGTGGCTTTACATTGTAATTGCAGTTTGATTATGCTTTCACTAAAGCTTAGTTTCTGCCTTGTGCAACATCTGTAGTGCTGCTGGAGTGCTCTAGAGCAACCAATGGAATATGCCATAAGAGAAATAGGTGAAGTGGGCCAGGCCATGCAATGCATACATCAGATTAACTGTGGTCTATTAGAGTAATGAAATGGGCGCCAATTAAAGTGATATGCTGCAAAGATGGAAGATGAATAGGTGGCATGATGAGATTAAGAAATTCAGACACATAGGATAGTCTGGGATGACACAACAGAGGGCTAACTGAAATCTACTAGGAGAGGCCTGCATCCTGTTGTGTATGTGAAATAGGATGACAATTACGGTGAATGATATAACTGCGGCAAATCAGTTCTAAAGAAACTCACAAGGTGGAGGAAGGTTCATGAAAGAAAAGATTGTCAACCATCCAAATACAGCACAAAGCTACAAAGGAAACCCATACAGGTTTCACAGAAAGAAAGTTGCCCTGGTCTAGGGACCAAACCTGGGACCAGGGCAGTCACTCTACCATCCGAGCTAACCAGGAGGCTAGCAGATTGCAGCATTAAGGCGAATTAATTGACGACTTGAAGCACAAGAACTCCGAATATGGCAAATCAGTTCTGCGGAAGCTTGGAGAACTCACCGACCTGAATGTACCTCCATACTACAGTCGGGTGGATGATGATTTTCCCTTTCACAATATAAGTGTGTGCTTCCAGCTGTTTACAGCAGGTCATCACTGTGCTTTTTCTGGACTGAAAAAATAACAGCCAGAACTCGAGACTGCCTCACTACTGTTACAGTAGTACTTATTTCAATGCATATCAAGCTAATGAAATTCGACTGATTAATTAAAAACGGTTTTGAAACCTCGAAAAAATACTCACGACAGTTAGATGGCCCTGGCTGACAGCTCATCATTGACAAAACAAAGTGCCCACACACTTATATGTGAAAACAAAACTACACTCTGCCGTATGTTTGGTGGCTGCTACCAAACATGTCATGGCAAAGCATGCTGCTTGTGGCACTGAGGGACGTGGACATGTGTAACTATCATCAAGGATAAGTCAAGAATGTGGGAGAGGCCTTCCCCTAAAAAGTTGGAAAAAAATAGTTCTCTCACAGATGCCACCAGCAGGAAGAAAATCGCTAGCTTTTCAACAAGAATAGGCACATGCAAACAGCTAAGACCTCCAAATGTGGGGATGAAGACAGTTCCCCACACAAAGTCACCTGGAAAGAAAATTGGAAGGATTTCACAGGCCTTGTGCACAAAGTACACCCTTGCCAACACCCTCTGACCACCTATTTTGTGGGTGCGGACGAGGAAAGGCTGGGTGGACCAATGAATCCCTCCACAGACCTATCACTCGCGGCTGATGCACAGGAAGCTCTCTCAGTAGGGCAAGGGTATTCATAGCAAGGAAGCATCCAAGAAACATCAAGGCAAGGACATAGATACAAAACATAAGCAAGGAGAGGGAGTCTATTTATAAACACAAGATGATTTGCTGGCATGCACATACATAGCCTCTTTGAGGGACACTTGCCACTGCTCTCTGGACCTGTCACTGACTATAGCGAAAATAAAGAAGACAGCCAAAATTAAGAATGTTTTGTTTTATATATCTTGCTAGCCCTGCTAGCTACCAAACTCGGGAAAAGCAGTGATAGAGTTTTCGTACATAACGTGCTTAAGAAAAATCCAGGCTAACAGAGATATTGAAGGAATGCTACAGCTGCACGCAAAAAGGCAGTTACTAGATTTTTATCTGTCAAGCAAACAACACTGCATTGTATAAGACATAGCGCACACTTCCCTTGTGCCTCAGTGCAACCTGTCGCTTACATTTCTGCTACCTGCATATTGTTGACAATCTATGTGCTTACAGCCTCTGCCAATGACCAAATTCTCCTCATTACGCCTGCATCAAATGGAACGAGTGAAAATATTTTAAGACAGAGCAGGGGAGAGAGTTATGCCTTATTTGGCAATTAATTATACTAGTATGTCAATCTCTCTCCACTTCTTGCATTGAAATCACTCTCTCAGATTAAATAATTCAACCAACTCTTACATGATGTTTTTAAATCTCCAAATTTTGATGCCTCAGATAGTAAACCACAATGTTATGTATGTGTAGATGAAGTAACATGATGTGCTACATGCTGCCAGTAAAGACCATCACACCATTAAAGAAAAACCTGCAAACCTGCAAATGCTGCATTTGGTTGAGGATGAGGTCCAGCTTCAGTTTGTGCAGGTCATCAGGTGAGTCAGCGGAGCAGTCTCCACCTGAGTCCACTCGGGGATCGTGCATGACTGCATTGCGTTGAGAGTGCTCAAGCAGCTCCTTGAGCCCCTTGTTCTCAGAAAAAAGCTGCTCAAATTTCCTCTTCCAGTATTCAGCATCCTCGTAGCACACCTAATAGCAGATGCCAAGCTCAGTCTGAACATGATGCAAAATTTGTCAAGACATTGCAGTAAACATTTATTAATTCGACTTTGGATAATTATATTTTTCGGTTCATTCAATCATCGCTGGTGCCCATGCATTTCTATGAGTCCCAACTCTTGTTATTTCTACCCTAAAATTGGCCTTCACTGGATAATCCAAACTTGACCAGTCATTATGCACTTGCCAACCCCTACAGTGACCCAAATAGCAGCCACCTTACTGGCAGTGTCTGTCTTGGCAGAGCTTAGGGGACAGTGAGTCTGTCAAACACATGTCATTTCCCACTGAAAAGATCAATTCTTGGCCTGCTCTAGGAATATTTCCAAGCAATAACACTAACCCAGTATGTCCAATTATTGTATTTACCCCATTCTAATGCACGCCTTCTTTTTCCTCCAAAAAAAATTAGACCAGTACCAGCTTTCACAACGTTCATATGGTGCGTCGCATAACACAACTGTATTGCGGTGAAGTCGACTTTAATAACTGGGCAGCTAAGCAGACTGGAATATCAGTTACCACTGTGCAAAACATATCAGTTGCCCTTGCGCATTTTTATTGCTAAAAATCGGGTGCGCACTAAGATTTCCACTTTGTTTAGGAGATTTAATGTTATCTCTACGTTAGTTTTCCACATTGGACACAGAGAAAGTGGGCATGCATTTGATTCGGGGCCGTGTTAAAATCTGGCAAATACAGCCAAATGAATCGGCGGTCTGTTTTGACATTTTTTCTGCATTTTTATTAATTCGACCCGCCAGATAATTGAATCAATTTCATCGCTCCCCTCAGGGTTGAATTAGCGGAAGTCGACTGTACTGGAGTATTCGCACCCCCTATGGAAAGCATTCCATTGTTCTGTATACATTGAGAAAGTAGCACACTTTGGTGCAGTTGGCACAAATGGCACTCAAGTGGGCACAGCCAAGTAGAATTGTAGAAAATGGTACAAATGGTGCAGATGGACTACCACTGCGTTTCTATATACTTTTTCACATTCCTAATTTTTTAAAATCTAAATACTTTCTTTTTTCCATTCTGCAAGTTATAAAGGTGCTCTTCGGTAACCTATATTTCAACCATTTCAACAAACAGCAATAATATGCAGCCTGGATCATTTCTAAAGTCTTACAGCTCTGGCATTGTATCTTCAAAAAAGGAAAGAACCAAGCAAGCTAAAGTACAAAGGTGCGCTACCAAAGCTGCCAGTATGTGCAGAAGACTGCTATCTTGCAATCTTTGTCAGTTTTCTAGATACAGGACACACGATGTCATGCCCTTTGGCAGCCTTCTGCCCAGGCAGTCTACCAGACAGTGCATTACAGAGAGTTCATGCCACTTAGCCTCTACTATGTTTGTGTATATGGTTGGCCCAAGTTCCATGAAACTGGTACCCATGAGCGCAGACGAGAAGAACCGAAAGGCGCCTTTTTTTGCTGTTGTTGACCACAACCATTACGAAGCCTACAAGTAATAAAGCCAACGCACATTTGGTTGTAGCTTTTTTTTCATGGAAGTGTGGAAAGTGATGAAAGGAATGAAATGGGGCACCTGCTTAAATTAAGAATGTCTGGTGCGTGCAGACCGCTTGGTATGTCTTCAAGAATCGTTCGCGTAGCATTTGACAGCATTCGACAGATGGTAAGCGCGATCATCATTAGTTAGACTTGGCACACGAAATATAGCTGCGACAAGTTTGGGGTGCGATCATTATGCAATCAGTATGCGAGTAAATACGGTGTGTGTGTGTGTGTGTGTGTGTGTGTGTATATATATATATATATATATATATATTTTTTTTTTAATTTTTTTTCAATGGCAATATTACACATACAATAAATTATTACAGCACAATAAGTATAAAAAATGCAAATAAAGAAATAAAAGAACAATAAATAAAAGATACAATAGATACAGAAAGGGCAAAGCAAAATGAAAACAAAGAGGTCTTGAAGTATATGAAATTGCATATGAGTCAACCAGCAGTAAAAGCAATTAGAAAACAGAATTGCCAAGAAAATACAGTTTCGATTTCTTTTGAATATTTAAAGAGTTGAAGAATATTGCTTAGTATCAAATAAAGCCTGCTCATCATTAAGTAAATTAGGAATCCACCATTGTAATAGCTGATTGCTGTAGTTGGTTCTCGTTTTTGTCTTAGTAATGTTCGTAGCTCTTAAGGTGTAATTAGTTTTGGTATTGGTGTATATAGAAAAGAAATTCTCACGATTACTTATGAATTCTAAAAATGCTTTTTCGGATATCTTTTGTTGGTATTCCAGATGTGGAATAAATTGCCGTAAACAAAATGTTTGGGCCACAAGTTCTAGCAGAAAAAAATATTCCACCAACACAACTCTAAGGTGTAATTTACTCCCTCTCAATTTCCCCACCGCACAAATATTCTAAAATCTGCAGCAAGTTATGAAAGTTGCAGATAATATCAGCCCACAAAACCATTGCCAGGTCACACGACATCAGGGACGCAGTCAAATTGGTTCCACTCACTTGTGTGTTCAGGAAGGGAGAGTCCTTCAGAAGTGTCTCCTTATTTTGCTGATGCATGCAGTTCACAAGCTCTTCCTGAAGTGCCTCCAGTTGCTGCACTTGGCCTTGAGACAATTCGTGCTGCTGAAGGGACGGGTCTGACCCACCTAAGCAACAAATACACAACAAAGCCAAATATGTCTGCTGTGGACACAAACAGTGATGCACATTCTTGTGTTCCCTTCACTGGTATAATTATTACTCAACTTTTTACCTGATTATGTTATAAATGTTACAGGGATGAGGAATGTTTACAATTACTTGCACAGCAAATACCGAAAGACCTGTGATGGATACAAAGTTCAAGCCTGTCTCTGGCCACTTAGTCAATGACATCATCATCCAACCAGCAGACTCAGTCCCTCTACTGCCTCACAACAATATGAAAGATTTAGACTTTGCATCTACCACTACAGCCATGCAGTCACATTTAACACTTGCATCTTAAAGGGACACTAAATTAAATGCTAAGCTGGTGTAGGCTGTTTAAATACCATTAAAGAAACCTCGCAATGCTTGTTTCATGCCAAGAAAAGACTTAGTTTATGAGAAAACTGCATCTGAAGGGTCAGAATATTTTTTTAGAAATTCAAATCTCCCGCCACCCAACCGGGGGAGTGGTGATGTTGCCCATGCCATCACCACCCTTTGATGTCGTTGGTGAGTAACAGGGCGCCTGACAGATAGCGGTACCAAGCCAAGACAGAGCGGTGGATTCGCCACTGCAGCTGCTTTTCGGTCGTGTGGTGTAGACCGTTCGGCCATCCCGTGACATCACATGAAAGTTAAGTTCTCTGCTACTTGCCAGTTTGCGCAAGTTTCGCGAGCCAACAAAACCAGCACAGCACTACATGATAAAGAAACTACTGAAATGTGAAAGCGCTGGCGGTGCAGAGTCGAGCGAAAGCGAAAGCTTTCGACCGCCCGTGTTACTGTCAGCTTTTTCAATCAGTTACTTTAAAAAAAAAAAATGATATAGAACTGGACAAGCAGCATTTTGTTTCATCTCACAATACAATACAAGGATGTTTCTTGCAACAGGTGGTTGAGTACTAGTGACAGAATTTAACTGAGGAGTGCTTTCGTCATTGGGCAAGTACTTGAATGTCCCGGGGGAGTCTCTAATCATGTCCTGCATTTACTTCAATTTCTCGATTATTAAGGCTCTGTTCACGATAATATTGGTGCCTTAGTGATTCTCGAGCACTACTCTATCACTTTAGCTTGGCTTAATATTTGCCTTTAGTGTCCCTTTAACATTTCTAAGTTCTACACAGCAGTGGCAGATGCATCTTATGAACAAAGATGAATTTAGAGTAGTCTGTGCTGTTTGATAGGAATGTGATCAGGTAACATATCAGAAAGCAAGTGTTTCCACCACTTTACTTTAGCAAATGTGTTCTATGATACAACTTGTAACATGGCTCTTTGTCACGTTACATTTCAAGCTAAATGTGTCACAGAAAATATTAAAACCACTAATGTAATTATTCATAATAACCTTCAAGCACATGCACTGTTTAACCCTTTCGCTGTCACGGACGTACCGGTACGTCAACGCGCTTCCCCCCCACGGTGTCACTGACGTACCGGTACGTTCTCTATCGTGTGTTAAAAATTTCGCGCCTGAGCGCAAAGCAGGCGCTCCTGGATTGGCCATGCCATCTGTTGACTCTTTCTACAAGTTCGTATATTCGCTCCGACCTGTGTTAGTCCATGTATTGAAGAGTACGGTGCGACTGCCACTCCCCACTTTCTCCTTGCTGAGTGGCGCGGTGGCTCCGCGTTCGCTGGATCATGCGTCGCGCGCGTGTGGTTATGGGTTCAAGGGTTGTTCTGTAATCTCCGCTGGTTTGAAGGTTTCTATTTTTCTTCTGTTGGTGTGCCTGCTACGGCGCGTCAAGTTCAGGCGCACGTGCCGTTGCCTCTCCAAAAAGGGTGACTCGATTGCTGCTTTCGCTCTCTCGCCGCACCCTCGCTTCCGACTTGCAGCAGTAAACGTAAAGCCCTTCGAACTTTGTTTAGCCTTTTTCCATCTCCCTCTGTCTTCTTGATCATGCAACGTCACATTTCTCTCCGTTGCGCGGGCGACTGAAAGCGCATCCTCCCTGCGCGCGGTTACTTTCGGATGGCTCGGTGCGCGGGACCTTCGTCTGCTCATGGGAGCGGTGGCTGAATTCCGATTCAGAATACGAGCCGAGCTCGGATTCGGACTCGGACAAAGTCACATGAGAGGAAGAGGGTTCCGCATCGTCAGATTCGGATGTTGAACGGATTTTATAGTCAGGCTGATGATGATGATGACGTTTACTAACAACAGCTGCAGAACACTGAAATGTGCATATTGCATTGACTATGTTATTTGTATACCAATCATAATCAAAAATAAATTGCTATGTTCATTCCCTGTTATGCTCGTTCCCTGAAACCAAGCCGACACTGGGGGTGCGTCACGGCCAGAAACGTCCGACAGCAAAAGGGTTAATCAATGTTTCTACCAATATTTTATAATTTGCTTCAACATTTTATATTTATGCTTCACTGTTCTAAAAATGCACACACAATGCAAGCATGCATGCTACACAGCACACTCACACATGAACATACACATATACACATTTTTTATCTGATGCTTCTGAAGACCTATTCTCAATCACTTTTGGGCATACTTCTACTTTTGTGCAATAAGACATCCAATCCAATGTTTCATGGGAGCAAGAGGCGTACTGGCTGCTGGCTTAATCAATCAGTATAAATACAGATAGTCACACACCCGAAAGTGATCAACCCAGCCCCTCATCCCGACAGCACAACAAGCAAGCAAATAAATTATGATCAATTTTTGCGTACCAAGGTAGTGGCCAACACCAAATGCGACAGCAGCAACTGCCACAAGAGCAGCCACAGTTGTTAGAGCCCAGTTTAGGCGAGTGTTCGGCACATGCTTGTAACGGCGCACTCCAGACTGCATCTCCAATCCTGGTGGCAAAGACACATCAGATGCCACCGATGCTGCATCTATGCAATCCAAGCCAGATGGCACCTCCTGGTTGCCGTAAGAGCTTGCAGTACCAGCTGCATACAAAAATACCGTGACCTCATAGGAGGCACCAAAACAGTCATGGGCTAAGAATTACCTGAAGACAACAGATGCAGGCTGTGATGGCCTTACATCCTTCACTCAATGTACGAGGGCGAATCAGAAAGCCTTTGCCCCTATATTTTATTAGTCAAAATAAGGTACACACAGGCATTTACAAATATATGTACCGTTCTACAGACCTTACACTATTTTCCCACATAGTCCACAGACTGGTTCAGACATTTGTTCCATTGCAGCACTAAATCTGAGATGAAATGTCGTCGTCAGTCAACGACGCACACAGCCTCCCCATACGCTCATTGTCATGTGAGTCTTCACGGCCATTTGTGAACTCGCAACACCACCACCTCACACTTCTCAAAGTGAGACACCTTTCCCCATACGTGGGCTGCATTTCCCTGTGGATTTCTATGGGTGTTCATCCCTTGCTCCATAGAAAAAGAATCACACTTCGTTGCTCGTATGCCATGGACGTGTGAAGCACAACTGCCATCTTCAACTAGTGACAGCAGCACCGTGCCGCGGAGCTACCAGCAGATAAGGCCGGGCCGGTCCAAGAAAGGTCCACTTCTGGGAATGAATATGTTGACTTCGCATTTACAAACGTAATTTCCCCCCCCCCACTCCAAAAAAAGGGGGGGAAGGGGCAAAGATTTTCTGACTCACACTCATAATACTACTGGCCAAGATTGTGCTCTTACATCCGTGTGCAAATGAGAAATACACAAAGCAAGGTAACACTGCAGATATGGTTACTCAGGAAATGTATTTTGGTCACAGCCTAATAAGGTAGCACAAGCAAAATGCCTAAATGTTCAGCACCTGAATCCAGCAGACACAGGTAAACCTGGCTGTCACAAGGCCAAGAGCCACTGTACATAGACAGCACTAAAGGTTCCATCCACGAAAGCAGTGAAGTGGCTTATTCATATTTGCTGATAATTTACTCCCTCTCAATTTTCCCAAAGATATAAAAATTCATAACCTACGAAAAGATCAAAATCGACATCACTCGAGTGCCATACACCTGCCTGTGAAGAAGTTTCATCAACTTGGCACCAAACCAGAACTTTCACCACAGTCGTGTGACTAGTTAGACCTAGCAAGCAGGGGCAGCAAGCAGCAAGCCATCAGACGAAACTTCCCGTAAACATGTTCGTAGCTGTCACTACATTACAGCTCAGGTATGAGATAACATGCACTGGCTGGACTGATGGCCATAAAGCAAAGTTCATGTCTGTGGTCAATCAGCTGGCAACTGCAGCAAACACCCACCAGGTCTGTACGTGCGCTCACTGAACAAAATGGCAAGTGGGCTTCAAAGTGATATTGTACAATGCAGCGTGAGCTGACAGTAATGCAGGGTTGCAAATGCGATATTTGCGCATCATGATCACACATGATGGGTGAATGCTAAATGCACCCTTTGCCCCCACCATCATAAACTTCAAAGTAGCTATTAGAGTAAAATATTGCTATAGCAAAGCCACATCAGACACAAAAACACCTTTGTTATATCCTATATTCATAATAAACATACATCCATTACATGCGTGTTCGCCCGTGTTCATTATATTGAAGTTCAACTCTATTTCAGTGAAGCACAACATACTGCCAAATTTTGTAAACAAATTCTCTGCTGTGCTGGCGTTTTATAAAACTTTATGCGTGACCCTCACGCGTCCCCTGGTATCTTGTTTTCCCACATAACTCCCATCTCCTGCAATCCGGCTTCGCCGCATGGCCTGCGTGATGCCCGCGGCAGTCGGTCTGGTTGAAGCGCAGTACGAGAGATGGCGCGAGTGTTGCGTTGTTAACGCCGCCTACCGGCAGGGTTACTTGGGCGCGAAAAGAAGGCTCTTTTTTTTTTGGCTGTGGGTGGGCGAACGCCGCGGACGTCCCGCGCGTGCGCCGATCCACGCTTCTGCGAGACCGTCTCGCGTGGCCTTCTTCATTTGCGCCACCGTTCGCGTGATTGTACGCGGCGAACGACCAGGCGTTGGGATCCAGCATAGGGCGAACATATTCGCTTGTTATCCGGTTGCGCTGAGTCGGACTTCTAGATTTGTCGCGCGCCCATCGGCATGTTTCGTGGATAGCAACTCGGCTAGCAGGCAATGATCTATGAAAGGTGCAATAAATGCCCATGTGATTGTTTGCACTACTGTGTTGTCGTTCCTTTGTCCCAAGAGCACGGATGAGGATTCCACAAGCGAGACGGCAAGGCATGCTGGTTGACTGTTTTTCATCTTCATTCCCTATTTGCGCAACAAATGACAAAACATGGTGAATATGGCAGGAGGAGTGCCTGTCATGTTGTGAACATCATGTTTCATTCTCTGTAAGGTGACTATAAGACCACAGATTAAAACCGCTGTTAGAGATTGAAAAATCATATAAAGACGTGACATACCAGATATCTCACTGAAGCCCATGAGCGACGCAGATGTGTTTCCTATGGCAGAAGAGCTCAGAGATTCAATACTATGGTCGGTGTCCTCGTCAATGATGTCAATATCGCTGTCTCGGCTCCCAGCACTAGCATCAGCTTCCCTATCGCCACCAAGTCCAGCATCCTGGTCTTTCTCATCCCCCTTCTCCATGGCTTTCTCTCGATTAACGTTGGTGGCACTGTAACGAACAAAACCTTTCTAGTTTGGTATTCAGCTGGGCACAGAAGAACAATAGAAGTAACATGCTTAGGGTGTCTACCAAGTTGACATTTTCAAATTCCCTGAGTCTTGCAGGTTTTCCCTGATTGCCTTTGCAAAAATTCCCTGAGTGACAAAGAACTTTGTCTTACATCAAGATGGGCTGACACCATGCCACCTGATGCGGTCACTCTCTAATAAGCATGCCAAAAAATAAGAATACGGCTTAATCCAGTTTGAATATTAAGGAATATTATCAATTTTATTCAAAATAGAAATCTGAAGGGAGGGGTTAGTAATATACACAGCAAATAAAATATCATGAGAAAGAAAATGTTAAAACCCATTGGAAATCAAGTTGAACCTTTTCGAATACGAATAAAAAGAGATGCATGCAGAAGCAAATATTTTCGAAAATGAGCTATTTCTATCAACTGATAGCAAGCTCATTGGTATGAGGCCCGAACTTTGTCACAAGTGAGATTCTCTCAGCAGCTGGAAAGTCAACCTCAACTGTCCTGACATACTCTCAGCCTACGCACAATGGCTCAGTGTTGCATTTCACTGCTTTAGAGTTTATCTTGGTCTGGATGAGGGTCACCTGCAACTCGGCGTCAACCAATACTTTGCTTTTTGAGCTCAAGCTCCTTCAAAGAAGAGGTGGCACAGCTCCTTTCCCGATCATTTCTCGATTTGATGGGCCTTTCTGTTCTCGTCCTAGTTCCGCCAGGCGTTCGCTCCACGGACCATTTGAGGCATCCTTTTGGTCAGTTGTACAGTCAATATCCGATTTTTCGGACTCCCTAGCGGCCGCGAAAACGTCCGAAAAAAAAATGAATACATGTCTTTTACTGCCCCCAAGGGCTCAAATCGCCACAAACAAGACCAAAAATGTCCTGAAGGACTGCCAGTACACTTATTAGGCATATAGGTGCTCGTACTGCGACAGGAGATGGCGGGTGCATGTGCATAATTGGGGAATACGTACTGTGTCCCGTGAAAATTGCCCCTTCCCACGCTTGTTAAGCTTCACCGCACTACATCACACGGGCTTCACCGCGTAACATTTCAAAGATGAGGCGAAGCTGACTTTCGGAAACCGGAATTATGTAACGGGCCGTTCTTTCTAAGCTTCGAAGCCAATCGCGATGATTACAGAGACAGAGTCCGTGCCATTGCTGACAGCGGCGAATTCTTTCAATGAAAAACACACCGAAAGGCAAGAAGCTTAACAGCGAACGTCGAAGCAGCTAAGCCTAGCGTTGCCGCGATGGCTACGGCTGCTAGCGGATCTGCGTGTGAGAGCGCCGGTTCGAGGCGGCAAGGTAACCAAATGGCGGCGGTGGTGGTGGCTTAATGCTGTTTCAGACCTGCGGTAACGGCAAAAGGTCCGGAAAATTGGACGGCGAAGGGTCCTTGCGTCCGAAATTTCAAACGTTCTTATACACTGACTCTAAGGGGTAAGTAGTTCCGCGAAGCCGTCCGAATTATCGGGGGTCCGAAAAGTCGGTCGTCGACTGTACACTGGCAACTCCTCCAGCCGACGACACGGTGGCAAAAGACCAGTCATTACGATCCCTCTCTGTTTCTCGAGCCAGCATTACCGATAAAATGACGGCTAATTTTCCCTGATAGGAGCACCAATTCCTTGAGTTTTCCCCGAGTATTTCCAGACTATTTGAAATCCCTGAGAATTTGCCGTTTTCCCAGTTTGTAGACACCCTGATGGTTGTTACTCGCATTGCACCAATACTTTTCTGTCTTGTGGCCACTGAAGTGCAGGGTAGGCTTCAGAGATGGTTAATAAAAACCTTGGTAAAAATTTGATCATAGCTTTTTGGTGTAACAATATTTCCACTGAAAAACGCATGAAGGGTCACACTATAGTAACCAGCACCACAGAACCATGACATGAAGTATCTCACTTTCTGTGAGCTACTTGAGCCCCGAACAGTGATTTTGATGGAACTGGTGCAAAAACAGCACACCGAAAATCTATAGGACTATTTCACACACTTCTGAAATTGTGCCTTTTAGACTATCTTTAAAGGCGATAATGCCTCAATAGTTGTGCAAGTATTGAAATTGCAACAGAAAATTTTGTTGCCTGTCAAAACTGCTGAATGAATGCTACATCTAAAGAATCCTTAGCGTTGTTGGGCTTAAATTTCTAATGGTCAATTTGTAATGGTCAAGCAAGATTACAGTGATGGAAGCAGCACTTGGTCTTTCGGAGCAGAAAAACTTGCTGTTTGGATCAAGAAAAGAATGCTTTGGGGCAGTAACTTACTGCTCTGGTGCAAGAGGCAAGCTCTGTATAACTTAGTACTTTCTGAAACATTGGATTAATATGTATTGTACTAAGATGCAAGCATTTTTTCTTCAACTTGCTGTTCCATTTCATTGTTATTATATACCTTAATTATAATTCACATTTAATTCTGCATTTGAATAAAGTGTTTAATAAATCATTTATTTTCACCTCAAGGAATTGAGCCACCTGCAGTGTACTATATAGCCTATCGCACATTCATGTGCGTGGGCCGCACGGTCACAGCTAGGTAAATTGCAGTGTGTATGTCATCAGCCCTCTACACATAATGATTCTCTGCACGCGAAATAAAACGTACTGTTGGTACAGAGATGGAGTGATCCGATGGCCGTGGCCAACAGCTAAGATTGTGCGGGCCTGTACAACCAGCCCATGCGATGCTAAAGTTTGTTTTTCACATGAAGTAGTACTTAATAGAACAGGACTAGATCAAATGTGCGAGTGTTTCGTAAAGTAACGCCTAGCACTAGTGTGATTGGCAGCAATGATCTGACAGCATTTCGTCTTGCGGACAGAAAGAAAACACCGATCAGCGAGGCAACTCGGATGGCTTGCAAGTACTACGTTTCGTTTGCTATTTGCACCGGCAAAACCGAAAAAATAGTTCATTTATGTCCCCGTTAATCGTGTTTTTCAAAAACAAGTACACTATGACGAGCTGTGGCCAGATTGCAGGCGCTATTGGTCGTCATTATTGCGGCGGTCAGTGACATGAGCCTACCGTCTCATTCAGCCGTATTTCAATGGGGGCGAAATGCAAGAACATGCATTGGATTCACTAAGGTGACTGTTTGGGCATGTTGGTAGGACATGAATGCAGCTTTTTTGGGCACAAGACGAGGACAAAGAAGAGGCTAAAACCACTTCACACTTCTTTGGTCGAAATTCCACAATACCAGTTTAAAAGTATTCATTTCTTACTTTTCGTCTAATGGCAAATCTTCAACACAGCTTCCTTCCACTCTTGATGCTGAGTCTGGAACATCCTGCATCACATGAAGCACACAATAGCTGACATTTCTGTTGTCTTCATTTCATTTACTGATAGATGGTTACAACAGTGCTACGAGCTTCTTTTACTCACTATAGCCAGGCACTAAAAGAACCTACAGCATCACACTGTTTTGGTTACTTCGAGTGCAATTGTATTAACGAAAAATTGAAGGCCAAGCTGTCTACACTCTATCTAAAGCTCAACCTGCTGTGCATGGAAAGCTATGAGGCGCAATAGAAAAGTGCCACGTGTTACGCATGCACATGTTGGTGCCTTGCATTTGTCACGCTGCATGGTACGACTGTGTGTATTGCATTTCAGTAGTTCCTTGCAGCACTGTGGAAGCTGCAAGACTCCTTAGCCAAGAGGAAGGACCAAAGCCCCTCAAAGTGTGTTCATCCTCACTATGTCATCTGCTCAGCATATGCTTGGCATCCTGTCAATACACGCTCAGCATGGTGGAGAGCTGGGCTAGTTAGTATGGTTCCATTGGCACATGACAATGCAACAGATGAAACACACAATTTCAGTTGGAAATCAGTGCTCCTCCTGTGGTTTTCTTTTCTCTGTGTTTCATCTGTTGCGCTGTCACATACCAATGAAATACACACTCTCCTGGTACATTTATGGAACAAATGTTTCAGTGCTGTAACCATAAGCTGCATTTACATGAGTGAGAAAGCAGGGCTTCGCTTTACCTGCACTCTTTCCCGGCAGTTCCTTGCAGCTTCCTTAGATAACTGTAGGGGCAAACGCCCCTCTAAATATTTTTACCTGCACTGAATCAACTGCTCAGCGTCTAGTGACAGTGGCATTTGCTCACCACCCGTCATCATGTACCGTACTAGAGCAGAGTAGTAAATTAATGATGCAGTGAACAAGTAGAGAGTTCCACATCATCAAAGAATTACCTGAAAGTTATACCTGCTAAATTGAAATCAAACCACTTTTATGGCTTGGCACTGCCTCTGCAGGCCTAGCAGTGCCAAACAAACATCAGATCTCAACAATAACAGCAAAACAAACTTAATGATATGCCCTCAGCACGAGATGAGACTAAGCAATAACTGTTTTCACTACTTATTTCTTGCTGTCAGGACAGAGATTAAGTACCAAGCACAAATTCGGACTGAAGCTGGCGGTCTGTGCTGTACGGGCTCTGCCATGTTGCTAAGCAAGCACATCAATGGGCAGTAAACACCAGAATAATTCTTGGTATCCGACATGCATGCATAGATGGCTTAATGTATCACTAAGTGCTCTAATGTATCATGTACCAAGCAAAGCTAGAACTCTCTAGCCCTGCTAATAATTAAACCGTTATGTTTGTAACTATATTCTGCTGGGCAAGGGCATTGCCTGTGTACACCTCATTCCTCCAGCAGTGCTGCAAGTTACTCATGAAACAGAGTATAGGTTTAATAATCAAAGAGGATGAATAAAAGCAAAATTGTGTCAACCCTTTCTGGGCCAACAATTTCTGTTGGAATAATAATGCCTTATAAGAAATATCAGATACGGGGAAAAGAAACAAACGAACAGAATTTTTGGAAATCCAAGTGTCCGCATCTCTAATTCCATAACTTGATGACATTTTACTGCCGATAACATGTTCTCCTTGATACTTTAGGCGCACTATTGTGTCGAACCACGCTGAGGTTGGGCCTCTGTGCCATATCTTTAGAGCCTCCTGCCCAAGGCATATCTGCTACCTTAACTGGCACAAAAATGATTTTGTAATAATTTGTGGCCAGGTTTAACACTATTAAGATTGTGAATTAAGAAGTCCAAAGAACTATATGCCGTCCTCAACACCTCAAGTTGTAGGCAGGTCAGGAGAAAAACCGTCTATATGTTGGCAAGAACTCCACAAGAAATGTTTTTCTTTATTTTTGCCTGTATTTAGTCATTCAGGGTAGAGAAATATAAATTTCTTACTCGAGTTATAAAATTCAGACAAGAGCAAGTTAAGGTTCCCTTGTGCTCATACGAAAACAAATCCACTTGTCAAAACATTGGCTCCAGCGGCCTTCCTTGTTACATCACTGCTGATCACATGTGCTACGAGGGCGAATCAGAAAGTCTTTGCCCCTATTTTTTTTAACTACACTATGGCTGTAAATGCGAAGTCAACATATCCATTCCCAGCGGTGTGGAACTTTCTCAGACCGGCCCGGCCTTATCTGCCAGTAGCTCCACGGCACAGCGCTGCTGTCAATTGTTGAAGATGGCGGTTGTGCTTCACACATCCACGGCGTATGAGCAACGAAGTGTAATTCGTTTTCTATGGAGCAAGGGATGAACATCTAAATACACAGGGAAATGCAGCCCCCATATGGGGGAAGGTGCCTCACTTTGAGAAATGTGGGGTGGTGGTGTTGAGTTTGTGAAAGGCCATGCAACGATGAAGCCAAGACAGCAGTCCAACGGTGGTTCCACAGTGAGCCGGCAAATTCTACCACAGGGGCATATCGAATTTCACGCTGTGAAGGGACAAATGTCTGAACCGGTGTGGGGACTATGTGGAAAAATAGTGTAAGGTAAGTAAAGTAATACGTACATTTGTAGTTACCTGTATGTGCCTGATTTTGGCTAATAAAAAATAGGGGCAAAGACTTTCTGATTTGCCCTTGTACAATGTCACTCTTGATTACTCAAGTCAAGCTTTCAAGATTGTGCTGCCTAATGGCCACACCTCACTCATCAGCAACACATTTACCTAAGCTAAAGAATATAGGAAATTAAGAAGGGCTATAAACTTTGACTTGAAAATCAGAAGAGCATGTTTGCCAAAGCTATTTTCATCATTGCTTCAAGGAACTTATGCAAAAGCTTATAGTAAGCATTATGCCCCTAACATGTGTTTATACAAAGTAAAAATCTTCAATACCATTAGCCCCTGATAAAGAAGTACATATGCTTGAATTGAGACATACCACATTTGCTAAAGATATTTTTATTTATTTGTTTATTTAGCAATTGACACGCTTTAAATTAATTCTGATCCCCTGGAGTCTTTAACAAGCATGTGACTAAAAGTATATCAACTTTTCTTTTTCCATTGGACTTATGAATGCCATGGCTTGGAGTCAAACCTGTGTTGTCATATTTAATATTAGAATACCATAGCCAGTTATCTACTACAATGTGTAAACAGCTTCAGTGCAATGCTATGCTCAAATATTGTTCATATCTCTATTTTAGTGGTACGTAATGGATGGGTGAAGCAGTACCTCCGGAAACATAGCAAACCAAAATTTAGGCCATGCTGATGCAACAACTGGCAAAACGATGCAACAGCTGTGAAGTGAGGCCATAAATCAGGCAGAATTGTGCTAAAGGTAAACCTCAAAAAAAATTAAATTATGGGGTTTTACATGCCAAAACCACTTTGATTATGAGGCACGCCGTAGTGCGGGACTCCGGAAATTTCGACCACATGGGGTTCTTTAACGTGCACCTAAATCTAAGCACACGGGTGTTTTCGCATTTCGCCCCCATCGAAATGCGGCCGCCGTGGCCGGGATTCGATCCCGCGACCTCGTGCTCAGCAGCCCAACACCATAGCCACTGAGCAGAAAGGTAAACCTCCTAAGCCTATACATCTCCTTCAGCAGGGGTCTCCCACAGAAACTCGAGGAGAAAGGATGTGTCATTGGTGCATTTCGAAGTCACGACATAGTGAACTTCGGCTGTTTCCTCTTGCCTGGGCCTTTCGATAGACACTTTGCAAGCAAATAATACATGTTTTACTTGTCCTATCTTCACTGCTGCTTTCTTCTATGGCACAATACATTAACGCAAGGTTGCAATAAGTAAGACTTAAATAATGTAGGGGTTGAGGGACGAACTTCGGGATGAAAACCAAACTTGGGAGGTTTATTTTACATTATATACAGAGAGGTGAGAGTCAAGTAACAGTCGTACAGTCATTACGGGCCGGCAGCAACTCCGACGCTGCGGCCCGCGGCAAGAAGTTCGAGAGAGGTGAATCAGGGAATGCTCTGGTCTCTCTGGAATGCTTCTTTTAAACCCTTCGAGCACTGGAAGTCGCGTCATGTTCGGCCAATGGGAGGGCCCGCTCCGATGACGCCACCTTCGGCCAATGGAAGGCGCCCGGGCAGTGGTGTCACACCGGCGAAGAGAGTCGCCGTGGTCCCCCTTGCTTGATCGCTTGATCCCCCTTGCCTTGCTGACTAGCAACTCGCCGTCACAAAAGCCAGGTGGGGGCGACGCTGCCAGGCCTTCCCGGTAGATCGTAGCCGTCTTGTTTCGGGACCCACTTTCCTTGCAACAATGCCCTTCGTTTTCTGGAAAACTCAAGCAGAGAATAGCTACCGGCGGCGTACGAACTTGTTGGCACGTGAACTTGTTGGCTCGAGCAATCCTCTGGAATGTGCTGCGATTCGATGTGGTCCGGGGGAACTCGAAGTAGGCGCAGGAAACAGCTCCATATCTAACAATAACTAATGTTTAGGCACAGGTGGTGGACAAAATACAGTTCACGGCTTTTCTCAATGATGCTGCGGTATACTCTCAATGGATGTCTTAACCCTTTACTGACGAGTGCTGCCTACAGGCAAAATACCAGATAAAAAGTTTTTTTTTGCCGAGTTACAGTATTGAGTACGAAGTTTCTGGCTAAGGCTACATTCACACCCAGTCTCGAAGCAGGAGGAAGAGGCAACAACTTTTAAAAATCCACTTGGCTAGATGGCAAAATGGGCGGAGAACCAGGCGGTAAGCCCAATCGGTCACAGACAAATTTTTTTGCCATGGTGAACTGGAAGCTTGTTCCGCTTCACTGGAAGCTGCACTAGCATGTAAACGTCTAGTCATAAAATATAACATGGCACCAAAAGTGCCATGTTAAAACATGGCTGTGGTGGCTGATCGACACGATGGCACCATAGAGCACCCTGTGCTCTACAACAAGAGTCACCGGCTTTACAAGGACACGTCTGTAAGCATTACTCGCAATAGTATTCGACGCAGCAGGACTGGAGGTGCAGCAACAAAGCATTGGCATGACCAAACTTCTCCTGTTACAGCAAAGCCGATTGAACCCACTACCACTGCTTCCAAGTTGTACACTTCTTCCATTGTTCGTTGCCCATTTCTAGAAAACAACTAGATAAAAGTATCAAAATTGTTCCTTCTTTCACTTCCATGGCAGACGAAAGTTGCAGATTATATGTGACGTTGCGAGAAATGATTGGTTTTAATGATGGATGGGTTAACGAATGAACATGCCGCAATGAAAAGTGCCATCACGCGGACAAGCGTACACAGACTAGATGGGTGTGGGCGAAAGCGGAAGCAGTAGCTGTGGTAGCGGCGAAACAAATGTGGACATCTTTGACATGCGTGGAAGAAGAAGAAACTTTAGTAAAGAATAGTCCGGCAGTTCTTGATGTGGTGGCCTCAGGTGACGGCTCAAAGTTCTTGGACTCGAGCGGCATCTTTGGCTTGCCGGACGGCCCAGAGCTGGTCTGCCAGCTCTGAACTTCTGATAGCCGCCTCCCAGCGGCGGCATCTTTGGCTTGCCGGACGGCCCAGAGCTGGTCTGCCAGCTCTGAACTTCTGATAGCCGCCTCCCAGCGGTGGCGTGGAAAAGATTTTCCGCCCGCTTTGGCCTTTCCACCCACCTTGCCGCTTCCCAAATGTGAATGTATCTTAAATGTCTTTGGCCGACACTGAATGACAGGCAGCAAGTGTCATCTGTTGGTTTCGAGCAGAAACAAGGCATGAAGAAAAAGTTTGGCAAGTGACTCACTTTCTTCTGAAAGCACTGTCAGAGGAGACAGACCGATGTGAGATCTCCGGCTGCAGTGGTGTCACGCACGTGATATGAAGCAAATTAAATCTACACCTACGGTTCATGTACTGCATGAATGCATGTACAAATTCCAAAGGAAGCCTTAGGTGGCTTGGGGTGAAGCCCACTTCCAGTTTTCTGCCTGGAGTTTTCCCCTATTGCTGAAGAAATTTCCACAAAATATTTTTTACTTTCGTTGATTACGCGTACTCTCAACATGTTTTGCATATTTAGGTAAAAAATTAATACCCTTTCTAGGTATTTAAATTTGCCGTCATTAAAGGGTTAAGTACACTAGAGAAAGGTACATAGAGTTCTGCAAGAGTCGACAAAAGCTGTCACATTTGCGTTATGTATACCAGTCAATCTAAATGAGTCATTTGCATTGTAGCGGTGCGACTATCGCCTTCAAAGCAGGCGAAGAAAAAGATGGGCTCGCGTGCAGGTAGCCTGAGAATAGAACACGCTAGCACACTCGACCCGAGCGGCCGCGGTGTCGGCCGCTCCTGAGATCCTGTGGCACCATGGTTGGCCCAAATAAACCATGGCCACGGCGGCTACCTCTTTGCGCTGCCTCCCACAATATTTTAAGTTGTTATGGGCTCATTCCAATAGCTATTTCAGTTGGCAATGTTGTCCACCGCTGCTGCTGGTGTCCGTCACAGCTATCGCTAGGAATAAAAAAGAATCCCCAGTTCCCGCTGGTATGGCACCTGGGCTCTCTGCACGAAAGTTAGCTACTCTACCACTGCAGCATGTCAGCGCTTGCTAGCTACTGCAGAAACATGCCCTATACATGCGTTCCAGTGCACGAGGGGTCACATGATGAGAGATGCACGCTGCGTAGCATCAACAAGTGCACACTTTGCATTACAGGGGCGCGATCGGAGATATTCTGTTCGATACGCGTTCTGTTCAGTTGCTGCAACGTCACAAAGTTGCAGTATGCAAAATTTGTGACAGCGGGGCGGAGACAGCAGCCAATCAGGAAGCGGTGAACTCCCCGGAAGTTTACTTCCGTCGTTTGTCGTCTGCTTGCAAACGGTATACTACAAAACCAAATGTTTCTCGTCTTCCAAATGAATTAAATCTTTATCTAAAAAAATGTATTTTTTCTTCTCAAGCCCAAACACGTTTTCAAATAGTAGTACGTGTGGCTACTGCAATTTATAACTATTAGGTTCTTTGCGTCGTCCCTAGGTGGTATCGCGCACAGCGAGAAGAAAAAAGAAAGAGAAAACGACGGGAGGAGTGGCGCACTTTTCAAGGGGCAGCGACAACATTCCAGTGGCTCGCTGGCACCAATGATGTTGTTGATTTCTCTGTACAACCAACGAATTATTTGTTTCGAGAAACAAAAACGACGCCGGAATTCACTTTCTGCCATTTCTTCAAACGCGTTTCGCACCGTCACCCGCTCTCCTCCTTCCTCTAGAAACGCCAGCGCAACAACCTAAGTTCCCAACGGAAGCGCCATTTTCTCGAATTAAACTATGGATTGGATTCAAACGTGCTATTCCGCAGCCGAAAAGGCCGCCTGTTGGATCCAATCCAATCCACCAGACGCGCCATGCGAAGCCGTATGATCGCTCCAAACTTCTCAACTCCCGTCGCGTTCGGACGAAATGCTCGGTGGGCGGATGATTGACAGGAGCGTGCCGTCATTTTGACATCACCAAAAACGGGGCGGCGCCCCGCGGCTGGCGACGTCGACGCGGAGTAGGCCAATCGTGCGCGCCGGTAACCGAACAAACGCGCCGAACAACCATCTCCGATCGCACCCCAGTTGCATATTATTGCACCATGTGGCACGCCATGTAGCAGAGGTAGCTTGAGAAGGTTTGAGGAAGAAAAAGAAGATTAAGGAGATGTATGCAAAAATTTGCACAAAGAAAGAATAAAAAACGTGTACAGCATACCTGATTAAACCAAACAGGCTGACCGCCTCGCTCTCCCCCCCCCCCTCAAAGGGGATCCCACTAAATGTTCATCATTATCAACAGCAGCAGCATCGTATGGTTCCACATGTCATGCGATGAGAAATGCGCACCACGTCGTGTACATACGTGCAAACTTTGCATTATATTCCACCAGGTGTCATGAAATGTAGCAATTGCATTGCATCATTCTATATGTCAAGGAATGTGACATGTGCGCCGCATAGTCTCGATACCCGTGTTAACTCATAGGTACTTTCTACTTGCTACTTCCCACTTGCTCGAGAATTCCGCTCTCGAATCCGTAACATCCTATTGCTACTTAGGTGTCCACATAACTTCCTCTCTTTCTTGGTCTCTTCATATTAGCAAAATAATTAGCAATGCAAACCGCTCATTAGGTTACCTCCGGCGCAATTTTTCATCTACTCATGTTTCTTTAAAACTCTTCCTTTACACATCTTTAGTCCGAAGTAAACTCGAATATGCCTCTTCCATCTGGGACCCCAGCACTGTTATATTAACCTCTGCCCCCGAGCTTGTTCAAAATAACTCTGTCCGCTTAATTCTAGGAAACTACAGTCGTACTGCCAGTATCACATTAATGAAAGAGTCCCTACAGCTTGCACCACTCGCCTGTCACCGCAAGTTTTCTCGCCTATGTCTCTTCCACAAAATATGCTACAGTCCTGTCCTACACAACGACCTTATTCTTCCTCCATCATACATTTCCCCTCGTTTCGATCATGCACAAAAGGTGGGAATAATGTCGTACTTAACGCAAACATGTTATCAATCATTTGTGCCCCGCACCTCACAGGACTGGAACCACCTTCCGGGATCAGTCACGTCCACTGCTCACTATTCCCAGTTTCATAATGTTTTAAACACAAGTGTACTGCAATGTAACTAACCAACTATGCAATTATATTTGTTATCGGTCAATTGCTTGAATTTTTGTTGCTTCCCGCTGTTATCTCATCTTTTTAGCTAACATTGTATTAGCAGAAGAAAAACCTGTATAGTGTCTTTTTTCCCGTGTGTTCCACTCCCCTCTGTAATGCCTCTGGCCCTGAGGGTAATACTAATAAATAAATTTAAATAAATAAACATGTTATGGCACCTCCTCGCAAGGTACGAACCGCTGCTGAAGAAGCAAATCATGGAATTACGTGCACGTGCATAGACCACTGTGAAGAGAGCAGCACATGCTGAAACTCGCTGTCAACACCGGGCATACAGTTCAGTTCGTTCTCATGAAAATAATGCAAACAGATTTTGCTGCGAAGACCACCCCTGGTGCGTGCTGATGGAAATGGAGCCCCTGTGGAGCCACTCCTGCAGCTTAAGCTGCAACTGTGCTGCATGTGCCGTGCAGGCCTGCGAGTTTTTTGCAACGTGTTCGATAGCTCAAAGTTCTGATTTAAGCATAGGATACAATGCAAAGCCCACAGTATTTTTCTTGATATGCTTGAGCCACGGGTTCTTGTTCTGTAAATGGGGCAAGTTTTCAGCTGTGGATGGTTTGGCAAAGCAACTACTAAATTATTTACCACATTAATTAATATTACTCAACTAACATTTCACTGCTTTTACAAATGCACTCTCCACAGCCAAAAATAAAGGTGAACCCCTGGTTCTAGTTTTCCATGACATAGAACAGTGTTTCAGACTTGATGAAATTCAGAAAGAGACAAACAACATTATCTTAATATTTGAAAGGTAGAATATGTTTGCAGAAGAGAGTGTAAATTCCAACCATTTGGACTATAGGGCATTTTGAGATTGGAAGTTGTACAACTTTAGTAATACCACAGGTAGTAGCACTATTATGCTAATTACACATCTGCAAGAGGTGCCTTCAGACTGGCTAGTGTTATTTCTAAGAGTCCCTTTTTTAACATCTTAAATCGTTTAATGAATGAGATATAGAATGTATAAATGCTTTGTGTGCGTGCATGTGTGTGTGCATGCATGAATTGCTGTAAAAGAGTTACTGTTTAACTTGCCAACTGGAACTTCCATTATCAGAGGCTTATTGGCTTGATGCCCCTGATAAGGGAAGTTCCACTTTTGAAACTATTAGTAAATCAAACAGCAACTTTTCGATAGCACTTCACTATACCTTTGTTTTAAGGTTCGACTACAAGCTGATCCATTGGACCCCTCTATGCACTATATATCTTAACATGAAGACTCTCGATTTTTCCTTCTCTTTCGTTCATTTTATTCATGCATATATACGTATATACAAGCTGTCACAGCTAACTTTAGCCTGAGTTTTAAAATATGCAAATGCCACGTAGCTGGACAGAATCAGGGTAATGTTGTTTGTCGTCACTTGGAGATACTCAAATTACATTTTCATTCTATTTAATTAGATAATTAGTATAAGTAAATTAATCAACTTCTAAAAAATTATAATTAGAGGAAAAGTATCAGTGAAAAAATTGTAGAGCGACATGAAAACCTCCTGATACAGCTTTCTGTTGCTCAATACATGCTACATAAAAATGTTTTTCCAAGTGTGAAAGAAGCCTGCAAATGCACGCAAAATTACCACACGACTGGCCGCTTGAGGCACTTTGCAAACATTTGCAAGTGAATTACCTAATTAGGCAAAATGAAAAAAAAAAAATTTGAATATCTCCAAGCGATGGCGAACAACATTACCTTCGTTCTGTCCAGCTATGTGGCATTCGCACATTTTTAAACTCCAGCTAAAGTTGGCTGGGGCACCTTGTATTTAAAATAATTTTTATATCACACAAACCTTTCAAATTTTTAACATTCCTCCTGTAGGGACAATATGTGCGGAAATCTAGCAATATTAAATTTTTTCGATACTGGCAATGCTGATAAAAATTCTGGCTTTGCTCTCGGTCACAAGGATAAACCGATTTAAAGAGGCAGTGGCTCTCATCTTGCATAAAGCAGGAGTCATCAAACTTCAGTAATTTTGGCATATCATTTTCAGAAATGGTCAGAGCTCAGGTTCCTGCATATGTTCAGGCCATGGAAATAACTGATCATTGAGACGTAAATGAGACGAATGACCTTAAAGTGCATCATTTCAATGATGAAAGTGAGAAAAATTACAGCAGTGCAACATAAAATAACATGGCACAGTATGTTAACAGCAAGACAACAGAGGGATTTAACATAATAACAGCGGGGTAACAATAGAATAAAAAATGCTCAAGTGGTGAAAACGACATATGAATTAATGTTGTTTTGCATGAAACCCATTGGTATAGCAGAGCTGACGGCTATTCAGCTGCAAAAGCAGCAATGTGCTCTGTCAGTGTGACAACTGCCAAAGTCAATAATGCGCATGTGGTGGATGTACAATACTGTGCACGCTGTGGCCACGTGGGCTACTGCTTCATGGAAACACAGCATTCTATTGGACCGAGCGTTGGGGGTAGGTATCACTGTGCGCCCTTCAATGGGACATAAGGGCATCAGTGGAGGAAACAATAGCTGGCAGCTATCCAGGAAGGTACACGCCTACAGCAGGTGATAAGATAGCTGTACAACTTTCACCATCTCACATTCTGCAAATGCCTTCGTAAGTGACATCTACTGAGCACGTGCAAGTGACAGCAGTGGACATGCTAGGAGAAAGCAAGTGAGAGAAACCATGTAAACAACACACGACAGACTTTTGTGAATGCACAAGCACACACAACGAAACATCTTCCAGGAACCCGTTATTCATTTCACAATTTTTTAATGTTCCACAAACTGCCATTTTTCGTTAAAGTGATTAAAACAATGCAGTCACTTTTGAGAAAAATTGTACTTTGTTGCACTTTAAGTATTCGAATTTCATAAAAGTGCAGGGGCACGCATGCGCCTCTTGCGACACGGTGGTTCTGTCGTGGGTTACTGAGGGACACCGTGCACAGATCAGCAAGCAAAGCAACTCAAGAGCAGGATAATATGCACTAACAAACGTAGGTGTACTCATCGACCCTTTTGCGTTAAGCCCTAGATGTCCATTAAAGAAAAAAGAAAACGAGTACACGGTTTCGTGTAGAGAAACCTTCAATCGCGCTGTCAGTGTTTATGGAGTAATCGCATTCTAAACGTGTTCACGGCGAGCATTCGAGGTTTTCGAGAGCAGGCATCTATACTATCACTTGTCTAGCAACCCGATTGCAAGTAGCGCGCAGGACTTACCATCAATTCGCCCTCAGACGGCATAAACGTCCAATCTCCGGGAAGTTCAGGATCGCTTTGGCTGGAGACATCCATCGTCGTACGATGCCAGCTTCTCCAACAGTGACAATCCGGGGAAAGCTTGCCAGCTCAAGCCATAGAATTTTGTCGCTCCAAGTGCTGCCTTTCGCTTTCAGCTAGAGCAAACGCGGCAAAGGAAGACGCAGCTGAAGGCTCCGAAACTACCCAAGTTCCCAAATAAAAAATGCGATCAAGAGCGACCAAATACCTCAAAAACTCCTTTCGATAACAAAGCAACTCGTACGTCGGCGAGCTGATACAAACAACGCAACCTACAAGGCTCTGAGCGAGCTACGCAGCGCGCTCTCTCACAAGACGTAAGGACACGTATCATAAGAAAAGGCGTTTTCGAATTGCCCTATATCCACCGCACTTAGCCCAAGTCGAGTTCCGATAACGTTTCTCCCTCACAGGACTCGTTATGCTCACTGGTAAGAGTACCAGAGGAGTTGCATGATCAGCGCAGCGAAAACGTTCGACGCGCCATGTGGAGGGACTATGCAACAAGCCAGCTGGCTAGTGACAGATACGCATCCTTACCTATGTAAACAATTGATGTCAGTGTTCTGCAATGTCTCGCACAATCGCACAGACGGCGGCAAGTTCATGCATACAACCTTAATTACACGATTGTCCTGCACTCTTTCCGCTGTGGCGATATATTTCCAAAATAAGTACAATCGTAAAAGTCAGCAACCTCACCAAAAAGCACACGAGCTCATCCCGTCATTTGTAGTACCAGCAGGCCCCGCACACTCTCAAGTTCAACAAATGGCCACAGAGGGCGAAAAATCAATCGAGGCGCGTTTCAGCGTAAGCGCGCAAGTGGAGCTACTGTAATTTGGTCGACTACTTTAATTTGTGCTTTCTCTGCTAGGGGCGCTAAACATGCTGAATTTTTTAATTTACACAAACCATTGACATGAACAATCGAGGTGTCTAAGGATGCTTTTTTACCTCAGGCAAATAGGCAGTTGATTTTTTAAAAATTTGATTGTTGAAGCTGCTTTTTAGTCATAGCGTCAAGGTTTTTGTGCTCGATTAACCACCGACAGCCGACAGCCTATTGGTATCGATGTGTTTCCTGGCCGTTGGCGTTCGAATACTACGGCGGTAAAACATTTTCGAAAGCATGCTGGTTTCGTCTGCGAGTCATTACATAGACTTGCTGTAAAAAGGTCTACTCTTGGCAAAGAATAGTGCCTCATTTTGTTTAGGCGTTGATTATCATAATGAATGCGGCGGAGGTTGAGGGAGTACGCTTGAAGGTACGTTTTTATACCGTTGATCTCCATAACACCGCAAGTACGCAAACCGATGTCACAGAACACCCGATGCATCATTGTGTGTTCTCCGTCATCGCTTGTTTGCTGTATGCCTACTAATTCTTCATTTCTTCAAGTGTTGTATCCTCCTTTTGTCCTTGCTCTCTTGTGCTTCACTTACAGTATGTCGTTCCGTCAGCTGTAATGCGCACTTGCAAAACCAATACGTTTGATAAGATGCAGTGGTTATCATAATTTCACTACACGTGTATTAAGCTGGCACATATGGTTCAGATACAGATACCTGTATGCGAACTTGCACGACGTTGATGCGAAGATTAGGATAATTATGACACCCGTAAGGAAGAGGCAGCTGACGGCCGTATAAGCTGTTGCGTTCTTTCCGCCAAACTACACGGCCTGGTAGTGCTGTAAAGATGCTGTATAAAAGTGACACGCGGTGACAGGGAAATTATTATACTTAGCAGCCGACCGTACGTTTTGTAGCTTAGGTCTTCTTTCTTGTGCGTTTGTGCTACCCTTATTAATGAGCAATTTCTTGACTATGTTCTTGATTATGTAACCGCGTTTGTGTGGATGCGTAGACGTGTGCTTTTTGTTGTACTTGTAAAATGCAAATAAAATATTTTCAGGCTTACTCAATCTTTGGTGTCGTGTGCGTTTATTCCAGTCGAGGCCATCGTGCCACCTGGAAACCGCATTCTGTCAGTAGCCCTACACGAAATGCAACAGCTGGAGCGCGGCTGCACAATTTAACTCAGGGCAACGGCGGCGTAATAAACGAAAAACCGCTCGGGATGCCCTTAAAAGTCAGTTTAGAGTGTGCCTTAACTCGATATGACTCAGCGCTACATGTATTCTGCTGCGCCTCGATCGTGCTCCCGCCAGTTTGGTTGCTGTGTGGCAAACGTAGCGCCTACATAAATATGTAAGCGCTACGTTTGCTACACAGCAACTAAACTGGCGGGAGCACGATCGAGGCGCAGCAGCCAGAAACCCAGTAAAGCCACAGAACACCTGGTAAAGCGTGTGCAAAACCCCGTTTCCGTTTGGCCGTGTCTGCTGTGCCCGGGGCACAGCAAACGAAAGGTGCCCGAAATGTCTACGTTCACCCATGACGTCACGTCCGCTATAACCCATGATGTCACATCCGTTCATTTCCATGGCGTCTGTCTCACGGGACCGGTTGCGCTGCGAAGCGGTCCGTATTCCGTGCCCACTTACAGCGTGAGTAATTCATCTTTCCAAGCTATATGCGTGGAATAAAAGCGTGGGGCTGTGAGTTGTTTGATGCGTTACCGTTAAGTATCTTGCGCGCATATTTTGCCTCCTGGCCGCGTCAAATTGCAGCCGGCATGTGGAATGGGCCGTGGCATCTTATAGAGCTGCTATGTGAGTGGTATTGCCTCCGTCAGGATAGTCAGTGCGTGCGCAGAACCATTCAGTAGTCTGGTTCAGGGGAGGATGCGCGAAAGAACGAGGACGTAAGAAAACACTGACATGACGAGCTGTTCCGTCAGATCGTGTTACATCGCGCTTTTTTTCTAAGACCATCTCGCTCGAGCGAGAGGATCTTAGAACAGCATTACTACTGCTTTTTTACAGCTTTGCTGCGGCTCATTTAATCATCACCTGCATTCTTTTAATAATACAAATGGCATCGCCGCGCGGAAGAGCGTCTTTCGAAGTTTCCCAACAAGAGCCAATGCCGCCGTGCCTGCTGCGTACACGCTTACCTTTCCTAACGCCACGGCACCAGCTCTGCTACTGCGTTATACAGGGTCGCTATTATAAGAAAACTAAAAATAGCAAACGAAATTAATGCAGAAGATGTGGTCAAACGATGCCAAGCGTGATAAACGGACCTGCCTCGCTAGAGAAGTTGAAGAAATCAGCGTCCTGAAGTCAGCTTCGCCGCAGTAGACTAGTGTTCAGCGGTGAAGCATGTCAGAACTGAAGAGTGACCGCTCTCACCGACATATATAATATGTGTTCCTTAATGATGTACGCGTGCACCTGCCGTCTCCTGTTACATTACGCGCGCCGAGGCGCCTAAGTGTACTGGCCGGCCTTCAACGCTATTTCGGACGTGGCTGTGATGCTTTGAACCGTTGGTTTGTCGACCTCGTAAGCCAGTTAATGTTTACACGGCCATTTGTTTTCTGAACTGTTGATTTCTTCCATAATAGCTACGTTATTTCGTAGTTTCCTGTTCAACTGCTTTGGTCATATGCGAGTCAAGGTGTTCTCTTTAGCCGAGCGCAGTTTTCGAAAGCGAAACGACGGTTTTGCATCAGCATATAGTGCCGTCGCCCATTTACAACACAGTCAACCAATGTCATTTTGTATGTCACTGGGAAACCGCCGATAGCAGGGAACTCACTCGCATGCGGGGAACTGCATAACTAGCCATGATATCAGCATGCCTCTGAAGCTGCTTTGCATCAAAGGCCAGGCAGCCTTGCTATGATTCACCTCAAAACATTCTGTATGTCTAACCGCTCAACATATTTGTACTGCGGCGAAGCTAACCTTACGAAACCGAATTTTAAAACGCTTTTTAGACTCCTGCCTCTCTGCCAGCCACTACCATACGCTCGTCGGTACGTCACTTGGCAAAGGTCTTACCAGCTAATTCTCCCCCATTGGGAATGAAGGCAAGCTCCCCTGTCGAAACATTTGCACCAGCATCTTCGACCACTGTTACCACCGTAACATATTTGTGTGTTGCAGTGAAGCACGCTGATAATTGGAAGGGTTTACGCGAATTGGGTATGTAGGGTTTCAGTCAGCGACGAACCCTGCATGCATGACCGGAAGCCTGTCATGTGTTTTTTTTTTTTTTTTCTTCACTGTTGTCTACAAACTAATAACGTGTTACTGATGTCTCTGTCGCTGTCTGCCAGGCCCGATTCCTGCACTGTATTATTCTCAAGCCATCAATAAAGTATTATTATTAACCGAATTTTCTAGTCTCAACAAAGCAGATTTTCGCGGCAGGATGACGTTTCGACAACTTTTGTTGGCTAAAGCCATACATAAATGCCAGGTTAGCTGTTGTCACTATTAGTACGCTGTACCGCAATACAGAAGATGCCTCGCTGCAGGACACGCCCGCCGTAGTTAGCCGAAACCCTAGTGACAGGTTCACCTTTGCCACTGTTAGTATGCTTCACTGCAAAGCACATTGTGTATTGTGTTGAAACATACTACAGCACATTTGTCAGTTTAGAATGCAAAGACCCTTGCCATTCGCTTTTGTGATATGACACTCAATAGAATAAAGACATATTCACTGCTAAGAACATCCACGTTAAAATGGAGACATGAACATTGATGGCAGCATGCGTGATGTTTCATCCTTTTGCTTTGTTGTGTACCTGTCATACTGTCATTATTAAATGTTTCTGTACTTTGTAAGGTGCAGACATACATAACATACATAGAAAGGAGTCGCTATGTAATTAGTAGACTTGTTATATTCAGAGACCAGTGTAATGGCTCTCCTGAAGAGAGGTTGGGGTTATGTATGTGTGAAGGTTTTTTTTAGAGGGGTAGTTTTCTGAGAAGAAATCTGATGCCGAAAAACAGACCTGTGGTAACCTGGGTGCGAGTATTTAACGGTGAAAAGGATGCAGAATACATTCATATTTTTTGCCTGAATCCAAGAACTAACTGAAATATATAAAACGTTTTAAATAGCATCCATGAGTAACCACAATCTGTGCAAGACACACTTCTCTTGCTCCAGTCCATGGAAGCCATCAGCTGCTTTGTTGGAGCCTCTAGTACATTCTCAGTGGCACAGTCATTTTTTTCTGCGTTTTGCTTAAGTGTGCCCTAGACATAATTGAGTGATTTGCATTTGCAACTGGTCAGCAGCCTCAGCTCGGGAGACCAGTGGTAGGGCATATTTAATAAAACTAGGCGACACATAGCATTACCATTCCGAGCAGAGACCTGCTTAAATGTGTGTCACCTTTAACACCTAGATTTTCTACCATGAATTCAGAAAGATCTATAGCATATTTAGATCCTTGATTTTAAATGCTGTATAAGTTATCTTCTTGTTCACTGCAGTTGCACTCAGCTTCTGTCTAAATGCGAGAGCACTTCTGCATAGCTCATCAGGGAACATTCTTATTTACATACCTTCCTTTTATTTATCTCGCCTACAATCGAAGATCAAATGTATATAGCACATGAATGTGCTGTGAATCAATCTAACTTGCACTGCCATGTTCAACAGTACAGTGCATGTAGCTGGTGTTAATTCAAGCTAAGCATTACTACAGCGTTTAACTGCAGTTATCATGGTGTGCGAACAGAGAAATGGAGACGTAAAGACAGTTGGGCAAGTTAAAACAACATCTTTTTTGTTTATGAAAAGGTGAAAAATACACCAAATGGGACAGAACACCTGCACTTTAATCTTTTCTCGCACAAGAACAGTGGGAGGATCAAGGTTTCTTCACTGTGCCATGGAAACTATATGTTTCCATGGCACAGTGCACTCATACTATATGCACTCAAAGGTAATTCTGATCTGTTGGATTTGTTCTTGGATGTGTTTTACCTGTTTCAAACTCATTTTGTTTTCACAGATGAAACATGGTTTGACTTTCTGGTACAGGATACTTGCACTCGGCATGGTGTGATGAAGCCCAGCGGTGTACGTCGAAGTGCAGATTTCCACAGTCAAGTAGCAGTTCTTCATCAACAAGAACATCTGTGCTGAAAATAAAGTGTTCCTGCCCACATTCTTGGTTGTCTAATTACTGATCAGCATCAATTACTATGATTCTTGTGCCTCGTTGTTTTCTATGGCAAAACCACTTCTATGGGAAATTGTCTGTGATGGTGAATGCTTGTGAGAGCACTCATGAACAGCATTAAACCCTTCCTACGGGTGACATGGTAAAATGTATATGTACAGTAAAACTGAGGTGCAAGGCAGAATAGCAAACACCTTGATGCAGCATTGGTAGAACTTATAAATTGGAAATTGTTGTATGGAACAACATTTTCTTCAGTAGTGACTACTTGCCCTCAATGGCTTAGAAGTACAGATCTTTCACATGGGTATACATTTCTACAAGCTCTTTATAGCCAGTCCCAACAGAGATGTTGAATTTAGTAAGAAACTCCAGGTGCTTAAAGTGCCTGCTTCTGGCTAGCAAAAAGCTGCTATTTTTCTTTGCTTTTACATTTGCTCTAAGGAAAGACCAACACCCTTGGGGCCCAATTTGGTAGCAAGTGTATACTCCTCACAAGATTCTCAGTAGCAAATAAAAAGTGCAGATGCTGAGGGACCTTTCTTTAATTGCTAAAAAAAATCTAACTTGGCGGTGGAAGGGGGCCACCTGAATAACAACTCATTATACAAATAGACAATTTTCTGTCGCTACAGCTTTAATAATGTTGTAATAAAATAGAATCATTGCAGTGATTTCATTTTCCTTCATTTCGGTTAATTGACTGTAGTAACAAGAAAGACAGTATAAAAAAGCTAGTCCTGTGCCTCTTTTATGTTCCTGCCTTTGAATTTGCTGGATGAACTAAGTAAAGGTTTCTTAAAATGTGTCAGTTAAATTTTGTGTGAAGAGAGACGTGTAAACTATGCAGACTCGATGCACCTATCGGAATATATATGAAGTGAAAAATATGTAACGAAGGCACTTTAGCGCTATATTACTTAATTCAATGCATATGACTGTGTTCGTTTTAATGTGCAGCATGCAATGTTTATGCACCCCAGCGTTCACACGATACATAGAAATGCAAGCAGCAGTTCATGCAGATCCACAATGTGAGACGTGGATGTGAGGGTGAAGGCAATGTTTGATGTTCATTCCGGGAGGACAGGTGTAAGGAGAAAGAAGTTTGAAGCATATGTAAAAATGCATTTAAGGCTTGTATGCTCCTTGTGTCGAAGTGGCACATATTCAGTGGCTCTGGAATGAGGGAGGATGTACATAAGAAAATTAAAGAAGCCAATGAAAATCATGTGCTATTCCATTAAGAAGTGTCTGCACTTTAGAGAAACCCATAAGTTGACATTAAATTTACTGGTTTTACGTACTAATTTATTGTTTGAAAATGAAGAGCATATGTGCACTGTATAACAACTCAGAAACTTCAAGGGGGGCAGGGGAATGCACACGCCCATTGTTATCATTGGACTTATGCTTGATAAGTAACTTGCACGTTGATCATATATAGCACATGGTTTGTGATCAAACAATTAAACATACATGCAGAGTTAAAACTACCAAAGAGAAGTGCAACACAAAATAAGTTTTTGTAAGTGTCTGCAATGTGATTTCCCTAAAATACTTTCTTAAATGTTATGTCATTGCCATTGTTATGAATGGTTCATGAATAGGTACTGTAGGTTAGGCACATACTCTGCTGTTGACATATGTGCCAACAGTGCCACGTGAACAAGATGAACAAACTTTTCAACCGGTGGCAGCTTGCAGAGTGACTGCCGACATATGATCTCGTTGCTTAGGCATTGATGTTAATAGGTGAATTCACACTTAAGTGTGCTGAGGTTACTGTACTTCAATGAAGAGATTACTCCTATCGTACAGGCACCAAAACCATTCTTGATTACAAGGCCATTTGCTCATAAAGGAAAAATATTGCTACAGAGAGTTGAAAATTTAGGCACAAGCAGTGGCGTAGCTAGGTCGTCTGGCACCCGGGGCCCATAGGTCTTCTGTCACCCCCCTCCCCGGGTGTAGCCGGCGGAAAGAGGGGTGTCTTCAGACGTATATGACACCCCCCCCCCTCACTGGCCCCTTGCACCCGGGGCCCACGGCCCCCCGGCCCCCCCTGTTGCTACGCCACTGGGCACAAGTGAAAAAGAAATACCTGCTGAAATGGAACAACAGTAGGAAAGTTGTTTCACATCAAGCTATCGCACAGACAAGACAATAAGTGTAACAACCATGAAAATTGCCCAGTAAAGAATGTACATAAATGATTAGATGGAAGAATCCAAACAGACAAGATTAGTATACAACAACCAGTGACAAAGAAAATTTGTTTGGAAAGTACAGGGAGAATAAATTTTCAATATCAGAAAGGCATGGAAGTTGGCATTAGAAGCTTTGCCTCTGTCCTGCTATTCCACATGTGTGATGGTGGAGAAAGGGAACAAAAAGCAAAGAGTTCAGATGATGACAGGGTGAAATGTATGTGCACATGTAGTCTCCATGCATGTTTTATACACAGCACATCACAATTAACACACAGACATATGTCTCCTAAAGTAAAGCATAGTAAATGAATGGTTTAAAGGCTGTGAAAGCCTGTGTAGATTTGGGCCATTTGGTCGTGACCCATAACACGAGCTGAGCAAGACACACAGGAGAGCAAAAAGGCACAAGAAGGCAAAAGCCAGTGTTTCAGCCATTTAGCTCAATTGCCTGCTTTTGTATGTCACATTGTTCACAGGCAATGCTCTCATAGTGCATATAGTTGATGTAGGTCACAGACCAAGGTCAAAATAAAAATAAAATTTTAACAATTTCATTTTTATTTTGACCTTGGTCAGTGACCTGCTTCATTTTCTAACAGTGCTTTTACCTGACCAGACGGTATTCCGCCGAACTTTTGACTACATATAATCAGATGCATGTTTTGAAGTTTCTAGATATGATACCACAGCACTGTATATTATATTAAAGGAGTCCAAACATGGTGAGGCTAACTGAATAATAAATCGCCTTGTCTAAATCAAGACACCAAATTTTTAGGCAGTATAAGGCAAAACAAGCTTATCAATGACTGGAAACTTGTGCAGGCTTTTAATTAAAAACTCATTCGTATGCATAACAATTATAGTTTTCCTGAAGCAGACTCATTTGCAAGTGTCACCACATCAACCTTTCTCCCTCTAGACTGCAGCAACTGTTGTTTTTCCTTATATTGTAATCAAATGAAATGAATATTTTACAACATTGAATAGTGAATTCTCAAACTGAATAGCAAATTAAAGACTAATCAATTCCTATTAGAAATTTCAAATACTCAAGCACCCTACACCAGACTTGTACAAGTTGCAGGAAAAAGAGGTAACTGATTACAATTACAACTACTTCTTTCAAAAATGTGATTGATTACAGTCACCAAGTACTGCCCCACTATATTAATTGAATATTTAGTAAAACATTCGTCGATTACATTAACATTACTTTCCTCCCTAGTTTTACTAACATTACACAAATAAAGTAAATAAAGCGAGTTGGCCCGGCTCGTTCAGTGCATCCTCTGGAGCCCTTTACAAGTTGTTTATCTTCACTAATGATTGCTTTTAAAAACGTTATTTGGTTATTTACCCTCATTTTCTTGCAAAGGCATCTGCAGGGACACTGAAAACTTGCTTGATGTGTGTGCTGGAAAGAAAGGCTGTGTTGTAATGTACCAACACCTTGCACACAAGATTGTGGTTACTCAATGGCACTATCATCGGGTTTGGGTCCTCTATGAACCACAGTGCTTCACTGTTGTTGAGTCTAGATGGTGACCTCAGTAGGATCAGTGAAAAACTAAAGAAATGCCCATAGGTTACCTATTTCCCGGCATCAACGTCTGCAGTGGCCATCGCTATCAATTAAGTCACAGAAGTGCCGTTTATATTTGTCAGCCAACATCTGCTGGACTTTCTCCCGGCGCCCTTTGCTTGTTAGCCATTTAGGCTTAAACATACGAATAGACTGGACGATAGGCCATTCACAGGAGCAAATATCTTGGGAGCCTGGCCTCACATTTCATTAACCAAGAAAGCCATTCGAGAGCTAGCTTCTTCACTCCCTGAAGACAACAGACATGAGTGCCCGACTGTAGATATCCTGCACTTAACTTAGTGCAATGTGTGAAAGTGCGATGTAGACTGTTTTCTCTTTCTTCCTTTCACTCCCCCTTCACCTCCTCACGTGTAGGGTAGCAAATTGGACTCAGTCTGGTTAACCTCCCTGCCTTTCCTTCTTCCATTCTCTCCCTTCCTAGACTTAAACAACTAATTGTAATGGACCCCAGCAAACGCTCATGTTCCTTGAAAATGTGGGCAAGTGTGTAATGTAATTTAATGTGAAGCTGCATCTTATTCAGCCCTAAAAATACTGCTGCTGTATCACAATGTATCACAATCGCATATTTGGTATATATGAGTCACGAATATATCAGACGGAAACATGCGTGTTTAATGGCCAAAAGCTTCTGTCTATATCAGAAAAGTCATAGAATTCACTAAGCAAACAATAAGAATTGACAAGCAGCTCCTAAAGTGCTTTCAGGTGAGAGAAAAATATATATATATATATATATATATATATATATATATATTATCAGAGAAAAGCTGAGAACTTGGACTTCCACGAGAAGCTTAAAAATCGGAAAGCCTGCCATGTTAAGATGGTTGAGGCACAGCTGCAGGATGCTGATTATGGGAAGGAGGTGACCCTGATACATGTTTTCATCCTTTTGGACACTGCAGTTCCTGCTATATTTAAGTACCCGAAGTTGCGCCGCTCACCTGTTATAGCTTGTTTGTGAAAAAGACACCCGGCTATATCTAATTGGTTATTGAAAATTTTTTTAAATTACAGCGAGCATTACTGAGTAAACGAAGTAATTGGTAAGTTACAAAATTACAATAATAATAATTATTTAAAGGAAACTAAGCACACTTAATTTATTGCGTACAAGTCTGCCCTATACTATAGTGTATGTGCCACCTATTAGTAAACAGACTAGTGTTAATTTACTATATATATATATATATTTATATATATTGTGTCATGTTACTTCTTCATAAAGAAGTGCCGAAATGGCACACTGAAAGAAGAACACAGCAGTGCCTTGCCTTTTTTCTAATGTCCCATCTTTATACATTGTTTCTTCATGACAAATGCTTATCAACCAGCCCAACTTTACCCTTTGCTGCTACTAAATTACCTCACAAACTGTCATTTCATGCCGTTTATCTACACACGCAGATAGAGACATACATACATATGCATGTGTGCATACTCACACATCAAATTTTCTGATGAGAAGCATTCAAGCCTGTATTATTTACAAGCAAACTGACATTACATTTCATAGAACTCATTATTTTAGTAACTGCAAGTGGTCCTAGCAACATTTCAGTCAATTAGCTTAGTATCCCATATATGTAGCACTCACAGAAACATTAATTAAATATCCTCATTATTTGAACATATTTATGGATGTCCCCTTCAAAACCTGGCCTCTGAGGCTACAAACATATGAAGGCTGTAAGCGAAAATGCCTTTGGTTCACATACCCTGTTATCCTCCTCCCCAGGGCCTGCATATTGTGCATATAGCTTAATTGTATTATTAATTTGTGTAGTGCTATATGCTGACAATAAATAATATTCTCAACATGTGTTCTCATATGCCCACTTTGTATGAGTTTGTCACCTATGATAACATCGTTACTGAAACTTAGCACCCAACACTGTAGCTGTTATCACTCAGTATCAAATAGCTTACTACTTCAATCGTAACATCTGATTCAGCAAACAACAGAGGACAAACAATCTTTAAACAATTTCTTTGTCTAAAGGGAAGGAATTTATTTCTCATACCTATATTCTATGATTACTATAAAAACATAATTAATATAAAGCATAAATAAAGGACAATATAGCATTATATGAAACTTGAATTTATTACTTGTTGACATATCAAGCTTTCATATGGCACTTATATATTTAAGTTAGGCATCAGTTCTAAAGGGAAGTGCATCACTTTTCTGCACTCTTGGTTTTGCTTTCTATAGGATATCTTAATCTGTTAGAATATATGCCAGTGGCGTAGCTAGGGGGCTGTACAGCTGGCATGTGCCCCTTCCCCCGAAATTTTTTTTTGTCAATATGCAGCCTGCCCATCTCTCCTACCCCTCCCTCCCCCTCCTCGTCCCTGGACACCGAAGACGCACCCCCCACCCCCTACTGAAATTTATAGGTAGCAAAACAGCACCTGCCCTGCCCAGCACCATGCCCTCTTCCACGATCCTCTAGACAGGGAAGTCGGTCTTACATTCACCACATTTACTGTTAGCAAGCGATAAGTAACGATCGGGCGCAGAAGCTGCTATTTAAGGTCATATTTTCAGGAGTTGATTAAGTACCCCGCGCCCCTCACCCCGCCCCTTCATATGCCATGACTGCGATCAAGTGCATGCCCCTCGATCTCGAAAAAGTTTCTTGCTACACCAGTCACTTGCAAGCTTCGCGTGCCTCATAATTTTACATTCTATATGGTTTTGTGATCGTGAACAAGGCAAATTAAGCAACAGTGCAAGTAAACGTACGGCATTTTAAAATATTGCTGTGAGCTTAAATTAGATTAACTCATAGAAAATGCAGTTAAAGAGGAATAATTCTTCGTGCAGTTCCATTTTTAAGTCCACATGCTTCTTTTACTTTTCTGTAAGTTTAATCGATTCAGTCACTCCCAAATGTATTTCTTGCCATGAGCTGGCCAGCCGCCCGTGGTTCATGCATGGTTCAGGCCGGAATAAAAGGTCGAGAGCTTGAGTATCGAGCTTTCCTTTCTTTGTTTATTTAGCGGGGGGGGGGGGGGGGGGTCGGTGTCAGAGTTATAAGGACAAGGCAAGGGGTCGAATATGATTCGAAGGTCTCCGGACATCTCTCGCCGCGTGCGGCACGGGCGATTTTTTTCCACCGCGCTTTCCCCCTTCCCCACAGCCACTGCAGCAACGCGGCAACCGCAGCCACGACCGAACTAGAAAAATTCAAATAATTTGGACTCCGGAGCACGAAGCCTCCCCCGGCAATGAGGCGCCACACGAGCTGGCTCGAGCTCTCTACCGGCCGGGGCCCATCGATGACCGAGGCGGCGGAGAGCGCATTCTAAAATATGAGGAGATCACGCAGCATTATAGATTGGATCGTAGACTGGTATCCCCGCCAGACCCGAAATTAAACAACAGACAAGCAGTCGCGTGGAGACGTCTGCAAACTAGTACGTATCCGCACCCGGGTGGCGAACCACGTACGTGTTCCCCGAGGCCAGGATCGAGCGATAGGTGTAATCTCTGTGGGGCGAGAGGGACCCTCGACCCTCATAATACGGGAATGCCCGTACTTTCCCGGAGTGACGCACCATATTAGTAGTAGAGGCACGTGGGAGACCCTGTTCCGCAGCTCAGACTCTGAGCTCCGGTTCTGGCTCGTCCAACTGGCTGAAGAGGCTGCATGCAGCTGAGGCGGCGGCACCCGCCCCCTGACCTGCGTGTCGGGGGGTGGATAGATCACCTTATCCGTTAGACAATAAAGTTTATTCGTTTATTCTACCTATCTATCTACGACCGGACTGAGTTTGGCCGCACAGAGCAATTGAGTGACTTCAAAGGCGTGGCCTAAGCAGGCGCGCATTTTTCGTCTGCTATACTCAGAAGCGCGAATCACTTGCCTTTCAAGGTTAGAAAAGGCTTGTTTTAAATTTGGCGCATTTAACTTCGCTTGGGTTTTAGTCAAGGCAGTTCGGCTCGAGTAATGTAGCTGCCGCCATGAACGTAGGCTCAAAAGGGCTGGATAAAGCAACTGGAACTTTAATGTAGCTACTTTACATCTGTACGTCAGAACCCTATATAATTGACTAGGTAAGTTGGTATTACATTCATGAGGCAAGCAGCGCGAAAAACAACGACAAAAACAAAAGGCGGATATATACTCAACGCTGCCTTTGTCTTCTTCGATCCCTCATCTCGTTTTTTGATTGCGCTGTTCAATTGCTTCAAGTATGTGCATTCTTATTGGCAAAATACATTGCCATACAAAACACCACACGGTCATCTACAAGGTGCACATTTGCGGCGCCAAATAGTACGCGCGCTGTCCTTTTGGTATAACGTTCGTTTACTCGATCATTCTTGGTTAGTCATTTGCTTTCCCGCTGTCCTCATGCATGCACATCGATATGATTCTGAAAGAGAGGGAGACAGAAGGAAGGGAACATGAACGAAGATTAACTAGAAAGGAAATTTCGGTTTGCTACCCTACGCTGGGGAGAGAGGGGAGTTAAATGAGTCTGACATAAACAATTGAAGAACTGCAGTGCTTTCGAATAAGTTATGAAGGCAAATTTACATTCGCTAGCATTGATACAAGGAATGCGTGTATGGAACCGTATGGCTAATCCACAAAACGAAATGGGCCGCATTCCTCGCCGGCGCTCGTGCCCCCAAAGATAAAAGGTAAAGCTAACTACACATTCAACCAATAGGCTTATATGTATACCGCAGCAAATGCACTGGTTAAAGGCTTAGTTTTCTGTAGACTTAGAAATGAAACAAGACTTAATTTAACAAATATAAAGGGCTAACGAAGACAATGGTACGTGAAGTGAACAGCGAATCTTCTATTTATAGAACACACACGGCACCGCCGCGTCCGTCGCCGTTTTCTTCTCAAACACGGCATATATGCTGGCGTTTAATCTTGTAAATGGTCCTCGCAAGCGCGTTCTAACCCAATAGCAGTTGAGTGCCGATGCCCTACGCACGAGAAACCTACCCTGAACGCCAACTTTCGGCTGTTCATTTACATTGAAAATAATCGTGGATTGTTCCTGCACATTATTATTTTACCTGTACGCACAAGTCATACGTAATACGTGCAGGACGATCGCGTTTGGTTCAGTGTCGCGCGTGCCAACAGGTGTTCGGTGCGTGTTTGAGCGCCACAATGAAGTTTGGGAACGTTGAGAGAGGCGTACCCGGTGACAATGTACCCTACTTGTTTGTATGGTCTATATATCTGCAAGTGGTAGCTAAACGAAAATAGCGCTCCTCGCAAACAGTATTAGCTTTCACTTAAATGACCCATTCCCATGGGCCCCGTGAAACCTACGTTTAATGTAGATATATATACTAAAATTAATCCTTACCGCCCGTTTCCCCACACTTTTCGAGCCGCCATGTGCCAGTGCAAGAAGTTCTGCATCTGTAGAGCGTACTATATGCCTGTTTCGTTTGTTTAATCGCATGGCCATGGATGTATTCACGAAGATCTTCACCGCTGCCACACAAAGAACAATTAAGCGGTCCCAGGTCAATGGGATATCAGGCCGCTGCCGTATGTCCTTTGTGGTCGACCGTCCATAGTTCGTGTTTCTTGGGCCAGAAAACGCTTTGAGTATGGAGAAGTGCAGACAGGCATTATATAGTGGACGCTCTTTAAGCAGAACCACTTTGAACAGAACGCACTGTTTGCATGCGCACTGCACTACCACCTTGTGCTTTGTAGAATTGATGAAGTGTTGAACGTACGTCCGTGCCGCACATGCTCAGCAGCTTAAATGGGACCCCTCTTTCAACCCACGCCTTGCAATGAATCTAGCCAAATTTCCTGAAGGAATATTTGAAAAGGGCCTTCGTATAATTAAAGAGCGACATTGATCAACCACTGCTGAGGCGTAATATAGCAGTTAATTATTGTTTCCTTCCTGTTTCGGCGCGGTGCACCATCTATACCATTCAAGGTTAGCGTGTCACCGAGGGGCGGTGACAGGACGCGCGCGGGCCGCATTCCCCATTCGTGGAAGCTGGCTTCACCTGTGCGCAAGCTTTAGTTCGGGGATCATGGTCAATAATAGAATGCAGTCATGTGAACAAACGCCCAGCGGTTGGTTGCGCGGTATTTGACGTCATATATAAACTGCGCCAAATTCGCATGTTCATGGTACCGCTTTGTATTGCAAATATTTTCTTGCCTGGTTTAAAAAGTGTTGTAGTGTCATTTTCCCTGCTCACAGATGCTGCGTTCAACCGGCCTTAATTAATTGTCTATAAGATCACGTGACAGTTAATACGGTGACGCGATTAATTCCGAAAGCACCCATTGTTTCAGAAGCGTGGAAGATCCGTTGAGTGCTGTCGACTGTGCAACTTTCTGCGAGCGACGGTGGATTCTACATTGTCTTAGGGTTCTATTTGTTTCGTTCCAATTGTGCATGTCATTTTTACTGTATTTTTAACATTAGCGTTAACTGTTTGCATTTATTTGTTGCTTTAATCCTTGCTTTTATTGGAGTGCTCGTGCGCGGCTGCCGAAAAGCCCCTCAACATGACCCGTGTCCTTGTTGCCGGAGACTCAATGTTGAAAGATCTTGCAGGATCTTTCACACTGGGTCCCTCGGTAGATGTCGAGGTGCGCTCATTCAGTGGTGTACGCATCGAGAAGTTGTTTCCCTTGATCACCGATAGCCTGGCAAACGCGCACGTGGTGGTTCTTCATGTAGGAACTAACAATGTCGGCGAAGAACCACTCACGCGGATTGCCAGGTTCCGGGCACTAATTGATCGCATCATTGATGTCAACCCATGCATCCGTGTGGTGGTGTCTGCAATTCTGCCGAGACAGACGAGTTTTCTCAAGTGCCGGTGGGCGCTAACTGCTCGGGAATTGGAGACATCCAACAGGGATGCTAGGGAGACGAATGTCATTTTGCAGGCACTGTGCCACAAGAATGGCTACAGGTACCTGGACAGCACTCGCGAGTTGTCGGGGATGCTGAAGGCCGACGGCGTGCACCCGACGCCACGTGGTAGCCAGGTGCGTGCCTTGCAATTAATTTTATTTATTTCTTTTATTTATTTACACATACTGCAGCCTCGGTGAGGCTATTGCAGGGGCGGGCAGTGAGGGAGTGAAGAGAAAAAAGAAAGCGAGAAAACAAAATACAAGCACAAGAAAAATATGAATGTGAAGTAAATGTAATGGTTTTCCAAAATTCTTGCAGTGGTAAAGAGCGGATGCTTCCAGGTAGTGAATTCCAGAGTTCAATGGCCAGTGGAAACAAGCTGTGCTTGAACATCTCTGTTCGGCAAAAGAAAGGGATGTGGTTAAGATTACGAGAACTCTTAGTGATAGAAGGTGTACGAAACTGTATAATGGGAAGAATGTTGGCTATAGTTGTGAAAAATGATGCGCACCGATTTATTTTGGACTGATTCTAATTTCTTAATATCGAATTTCTTATGAGGATTCCATATGATGCAGCCATAATCAAGAATAGGGTGGATAAGTAAGTGTTTTATATGTCAGCAGTTTGGTATCCCTTGGAGCTTTATGCAATGAATGATGGAGGTAAGCGAGACGTCTAAAAGCTTTGTTACATATGATATCAATGTGTTTCGACCATGACATGTCATGAGAGAAATGAAGACCAAGGTATTTAAATTCGGTTACTCTTTTTAAATCCTGACCATGGAAAGTGTACGTGAAAAGTGATGGAGATAGGTGTCTGGAAAAGGACATGGAAACAGTTTGAGAGAAATTAATGTTCATTTGCCATTCCTTGCACCACCTACAAAATTTTGCAAAGGAGTCATTAAGTAAATCATGATCCATTGGTGTGTTAATATTACGATAGAGGACGCAATTATCAGTGTAAAGACGAATATTAACAGACACATAATGCGGCAAGTCATTAATATACACGCGCGAATTACATCTGGCGGACGTCACTATCACGATCGTTTAGTCGTACTGTCCGGCCGCACCATGAGATATCTTGCATGTGCGCCATGGAATAATTATGGGTACTTGCTGGATACATTGCGAGGACATGTTGATTAAGGCAGATTGAACTAACTCAACCTTTCAAAACAAATTGTGTTAAAAATTATGCAATATATATATATATATATATATATATATATATATATATATATATATATATATATATATATATGTACACTTAATTGAGCTGCTGACAAGCGATAGCCCTGGATTATAATTTGAGCTCATCAGAAAGTGCATTTCTGACATGTGGAAACAGACAGAGCACCTTAGAGCACAGCTATTTATGTGTGGGTTACAGAAGTTTCAAATGGCAACTGTCGTAAGACGTCCTTGGTAGTATATGCAACATTTGGATGTCTTGTTCCCAGAGCAGTGCATGGATACCAAGACATGATTTCGGTGTCCTATGGATGAAATAAACCCTACACTGGGTAATTTAGCACGAAAGTGTTTATTTTCTCCATGTACACCACATGAATATCCAAAGCATTTTTCAAATACTAGAGCGCTGTGTGTGTTTCTGCCTGTTTCAGTTGCTGGGGCGCCTGCTGCGTCACACCATCAGGAGTGTCATTGAGGACATCGGCAAGCGCCATGGTGAGGTGGTGTGGCAGCACCAGGTCCAGGAGGAGCATGAAGAGCTGCGCTGCCAGCATGGTGACCAGTCTGATGCGTTGTTACAGCACTGGGGAAGTGACAACAACTTTCCTGTTCTTTGTTGTCACTCAGGAACTAATGTAGCTCCCACAGGTTGCAGTGCCAAAAAGACATGGGCAGCAGTAGTGCGCACGTCTTCTTCTGCCACTGTGCAGCACTGCACTGCTGTTGCAGTGACGCCCACAGTCACAGAAGCAGACCCGGTGCGTGCGTACCCCGCACTGTCGGCGACTGCTGGTGCAAGCACCAGGGACTTGACTGGTGCTGTTGCTGCACAGCCAGCAGGAAGGTGCCCTGTGCGTGCTCCTGCACTTGTTGGTGGTGTGTGGGTGTACCACAAGGCATGCAAGACCGTGCCAGCTACTGTGCCACCGCCCTCTGCAGCTGCTAAGCAGAGCCCAGCTTCTGGCCGTGGGACACTTGGTGCTTGCTGCACGACACCCAAAGTGAGCCCCCAGCCAGAAGCTGAAGTGCTAAGCGAGGGCAGCGCCACAGCAGCAAACAGCTCTTCTGGACCTTGTGGTAAAGGCCAAGGAGAGGTAAAGAAAGTAGACCAGAGCACAGCTGCATCAATGAAAGCTCATGTAGCAATGAACAGCATGAAGGAGTGGCCTGCATGTGCTCCTGCACTTGTTGGTGGTGTGTGGTTGCACCACAAGGTGCGCAAGACCGTGCCAGCTACTGTGCCACCGCCCTCTGCAGCTGCTAAGCAGAGCCCAGCTTCTGGCCGTGGGACACTTCATGCTTGCTGCACGACACCGAAAGTGAGCCCCCAGCCAGAAGCTGAAGTGCTAAGTGAGGGCAGCGCCACAGCAGCAAACAGCTCTTCTGGACCTTGTGGTAAAGGCCAAGGAGAGGTAAAGAAAGTAGACCAGAGCACAGCTGCATCAATGAAAGCTCATGTAGCAATGAACAGCATGAAGGAGTGGCCTGCATGTGCTCCTGCACTTGTTGGTGGTGTGTGGTTGCACCACAAGGTGCGCAAGACCGTGCCAGCTACTGTGCCACCGCCCTCTGCAGCTGCTAAGCAGAGCCCAGCTTCTGGCCGTGGGACACTTCATGCTTGCTGCACGACACCGAAAGTGAGCCCCCAGCCAGAAGCTGAAGTGCTAAGTGAGGGCAGCGCCACAGCAGCAAACAGCTCTTCTGGACCTTGTGGTAAAGGCCAAGGAGAGGTAAAGAAAGTAGACCAGAGCACAGCTGCATCAATGAAAGCTCATGTAGCAATGAACAGCATGAAGGAGTGGCCTGCATGTGCTCCTGCACTTGTTGGTGGTGTGTGGTTGCACCACAAGGTGCGCAAGACCGTGCCAGCTACTGTGCCACCGCCCTCTGCAGCTGCTAAGCAGAGCCCAGCTTCTGGCCGTGGGACACTTCATGCTTGCTGCAGAACACCCAAAGTGAGCCCCCAGCCAGAAGCTGAAGTGCTAAGCGAGGGCAGCGCCACAGCAGCAAACAGCTCTTCTGGACCTTGTGGTAAAGGCCAAGGAGAGGTAAAGAAAAGTGCTGGCCTTGAGCAGAGCCAAGCAACAGTGAGCATAGAGGGTAGCACCACAGTGTGTGGCAGCAAGAAGGCAAAACGCCGACGTAATAAGCATATTAAGCTTGCAAAATTACAGCAGGGCCATGTTCACACAGGTGGAGGAAATCTGTCTATAGGTAGCAAGTTTGCAACATATAAGGAGTTCAGGGCAAGCTATGAGGAATGGAAGAAGGAAGGGTGCCATCCTATGCGTATTTCAAAATCGGATAAAAATCCATTTTGCACCGACAAAGATATAAATGAAGCAGAATTTCCGTACATTCGAGTTGCATTTGTCTGTTGCCATGCAGGGCATGCAACTCCGAGAGGACAGAATATTCGGCCCAATCAGCGCTTCAATGGGACAGGATGTAAGGTTGAACTAAGACTTGTGCTGCGGTCTATGCCACAGCCATACTATGAAGTGCTGAACATATCAGAGGTGCACAACCACAAAACAGGCCCTGAAATTTATGTATGGTATGCTATGAATCGTGCACTAACTGCTTCAGAAAAAGACCAACTTAAAGATTTAATTTCCTGCAATGCAACATCGAAAGACATTAAGGAAGTTGTTCTGGAAAAAACTGGAAAATTCATTACTTCACAAGATGTCAGAAACTTAAGGCATGCAACAGTTCAAAAAATAAAGGACAGTGCACATCATGGCGCGCTTCTGCTAGAAAAAATAGATAAATTGTTTTCCGAAAACACTGGGTGGAAGGTGCATATAGAAAAAAATGCAGATAATGATCTTTTGTACATATTGCTGCAGTCGAAGCATATGGCCCAGTTAGCTGAAAAATACCCTGAAGTATTGTTTTTTGATGGCACCTATAAAGTAAATAAAGAGGGGTATATCTTGCATTCGGTTCTGTGTGAGGATGGAACTAGCCATGGCAGGCCCGTGTGTTATGCATTTGTTCAGCGGGAGACATCTGAAATATTAAAGTCTTTCCTGGAGACATTCCTGTGTTTGAATCCTGTTGTAAAGAACAGGTGCAAAGTTGCAGTAATGGACAAAGATCTAAACGAAATGAACATAATTACTCAGCTTCTGCCTGAATGTAGGATATTGTTGTGTTCATGGCATGTACTAAAATATTTACACACCAAAGTTATGCAACATGATTCAAAAAGCATTGATAAAATGAGTGTAAAAGATGTCATTACCAAACTGGTTTTTGCACACACTGTGGACATTTATAAAGAGAACTTACTAAATTTGGAAACATTACTTAAGGATGACAGAACCCTTCTGGAGTTTTTTTACAAAAACTGGCACAGTTGCAAGAGCATGTGGGTTCATGCTTATCGTTCTAATGTGCACAGTTTAGGAAATAATACTAATAATCGGATGGAAAGTCATAATCAAAAGCTCAAGAGATATTTAAGGCGTGAAATGCACTTGGTTGAAGCAGTGAAAGCTTTGGTAGGTTATGTTACCCATGATGCTCTTTCAGTTAGCCATGCCCAGTACAGAGAAACAAAGTTGTGCATTGACACCAGCAAGACTGACACATTTTACACGGAAGTTTCAGCAAAATGTACAGAGTATGCTAAAAGACTGGTATGTAAAGAGTACGAAACATACAAGAAAAATCCAGGAAGATGTTCAGCTTCTGGTGACAAACACGTTGTTTCTGTTAACAATAAATGCTATGAAGTTAGCGATAGAATGAGAGCCTGCATATGCACATTTAACATGCAGTACAAGCTGCCTTGCAGGCATATTTTTGCTGCTAGGTCAGAAGAAAACGAGAAACTTTTCGATGAGTGTTGTGTACCACAGCGCTGGCTGAAATCTGATTTTGTTGACACTGATCTGACAATGTCGCCAGACAAACTAAACATTCTCACAACGAGCATAACAAAAAAGGCACAGCCAAAGCTTGATACTCCAGAGGCTAGATATAAATATGTATATGCACGGCTCTTAGAACTCTCAAAGGCAACTGCAAACATATTAGCACAGTATAGTGAAACTGAACTTAATGAAAAGCTGGGAGAGTGTGAGGATTTCTTTCACAACCTTGTGACTTATTCTAGAAATAAGAAAGAGCATTCAACATTTGATGAAATGGCACAAAGCAGTGAACAAGAAATTAGTATACAGGAAGATGTAGAAAGTGAAGGAGAACTGAGCATTTCAAAGAGTGATGTAGACCCGGATGACGGCATTCCAGTGAAGTCTATAAATGATAACTCCACTGATCAAGACTGCATTGCAGATGAATCACAAGACCTACCAGATGTAAATAACTGTACAATAGTCTCACATGCTCAAAAAATATGTCAGGCTCTTGCGAAAGGATCAGACCCAAACCTCATGCCTAGTAGTAATGCTGCTCAGCAGCTAACAGTGCTTAGCATCCCTCTTGTTCAATCAGCTCGTGGCCGACCACGTAAGAGAAGACGCGTGGATCATACAAACCAAAGAGAAAAAAAAAGGTGTCTAACTGTTTCTGACAACTCTAAATTTAAACAACAGGCCTCATTGCCAGATGTTTATAGCAAAACAGCACAAGGATGTATTGATAACATTGCTGAAGCTATTTGTGGTTCAGATAATTGCAACCCTTACAAAATAAACACCTCTGAATTAAAGGCCTTGCGAGGCACAGGGTGGCTGTCAGATGCAATTATTAATGCAGCATTATATATTATATCTCGTCAATTTCCTGATATAGGTGGGTTTCAGGATGTTCTTCTTGGGGAGAGGTTTAAATTCAAGAAGCAAAACACCTTTATTCAAATCCTACACGTTCCTGGACATTGGGTCACTGTTACAAACTATGGAGCCCCTAAGGATACTGTTTTTCTATACGATTCATTGGATCAGGCCATTCCAGATAGTGCAGTACATCAAATAATCAACATTGTGAATCTTTCTTCTAATGTTCTTAACGTTCATGCTAAAGCAGCTCAGCGTCAAGAGAATAGTTACGACTGCGGTGTTTTTGCTATTGCAAATGCATTTACCATTGCATCTGGGGTCGACCCCTGCACGGCAACTTTTGACAAGTCCAAAATGCGCAGGCACTTAATATCATGTCTAGCAGATAATGAAATGATTTACTTCCCTTCTTCTGCCTTGCCAGTGCCTAGGGTAGAGCCAAAGTGGAATTGCTTTTTTGTTCCAGAATGAGTTTGACTATTAGCAGGAAAAATCTAAACTTTGAGCTGCCAGACAGCGCAAAACCCAAATTTCTCCCCGGACTTTATCTTTAAGTATAACACCCAGTTTGTTCCAGTCAAGTTTAAAACAATATAATGGCCAAAGGACAATACTTATACATTACATGTTGTGGTTGCATGTACATTTTAGATTTGTTATCATGTTTATATGCCTACACTTTTAGCCATACAGCCATTGATTTTAGGTCTTTGTACAGCTGTCTTTGCAACTTTAGCTTACTAAGAGTAAATTCGTTTCATTAAAAAGCCTTGCTGCACAGCCTTTGACCATACCCTTGGAGGTCTTTTGATGGTGAAAACCATACTGGTGCCTGCCTTGAGTAAGTGTGTTCAGGTAATGTCAACAAAAAGTTACTGTGGCCTAAAAATTATGTGTAGCTTGTCTGTGCATTCTTCGAAGTTTGCTGTTGCTTGTGTTCTGCATCTAAAAGTAATTCATGTTAAATAAGGTGAACATGTATGGCTGAAAAGGTACATGCTAAGGGCAAGCTTTAAAAATTGTGAGCTATTTTTCTCACTTCCAGTGTTGTGTCCGCAGCATTTTCTCTAAATTTCATAGTTCACAGGTTGGCAGGTAGGACTTAGTGACATGAAACTGGAAGAAAATCAGATGACATAAAAAAAAAAGATTTTGCTGAAATCTTATTGTTTATGCTAATTCTTTGTATGCTAGTGGAGTTTAGTATTAAATATTACACTGTTTTTATTAAAGTGCCTGTGATATTAGAAATTGCAAATGGAGATACTTCTAAAATCCTTTTTACCATTCATGAGTTATTCATACTGATGTTGTAGGCACTCGCTCAGCAGAGCAGTTGAGATTCGCATCCTTGATGAGCTGCAACCTGAGAAGTAACTCATATGTGAAGTTATACCGCAGTCACGTGTGCTCTTTCAAGGACCATAAAAATCAATGGTCATTGACATCTATTAGTTCCATTTGCTCCCTTTCACTAGCTCACACAAATGAGCCAACTGAGGAATGTACGTTTCAATGGCCATTGGTTTCACTGATCCCTGAAAGTGAGTGAGTGACTCTTATATTAAACTTTTGCTTTCTGGTACCTCTTCCAATATCTTCATGAACCCAAAAGGATTGGGAAGAATTGGGGATAAAAATTAATGGAGAATACCTTAGTAACTTGCGATTCGCTGATGATATTGCCTTGCTTAGTAACTCAGGGGACCAATTGCAATGCATGCTCACTGACCTGGAGAGGCAAAGCAGAAGAGTGGGTCTAAAAATTAATCTGCAGAAAACTAAAGTAATGTTTAACAAAATATTAAGTTAGCAAAATTTAAGGCATTGCAAAAATTAAAACTGCTACTGTACTGAGTCATGGCCATTTAACATGTAAGTGAACTAGAATAATGGCAACAAACAGTACATGCCAGCGGTGCTCTCGTTTAACACATAAACTGCAGTCCTTTAAAACAGAGCTATTATTTAGTTTACCTTTTCTTTTATATTTCATTTTAGGGTAACTTTTCTCCTGGTTACTAACTAAAAGTCATGTCAAATGTTGGGTGCACTGGTTTACTATACTTGCATTGATGTGTGACAACTTGCACTTGTATTCTAGATTTGAAACATTTTTGCTCATTCCACTGCTTTTACCCTTCAAATTTCATAAGATTGCACTTTTTTGGTCTACACCATCCAATAAGACAATTCTTGTGCATGTCTGGTTGTCTAGAAAAAAAAGTTTATACGGCTACAGTATGTTCAACTTGCTTTATGAAACGTAAGCTGTTGCATAGAGTGCACTAGTTTTGATGCCTATTGGCCAATAAAATTCCGAATAAGCCATGCAGATGGTGCAGGCCAAGAAAATTAACTTCATTGAAGTATTTGGTGAGAATAAAGCAACAGTGCATGTAAAATTTCTTTAAAACAGTTTTGAATATATAAACACGGGCATAAGTAGAAAAGCAGGAAAGAATTGATTCTATTTGAATGTGTGTGTAAGAGTCCATTTGCCCAGAGGTGCAAGGTAGGATTCTGCTTCAGTAGGCTGAAAGCAAATGCAGGCAGCAGGTGACAATTTAAATTGCTATTTCCAGATGAAAATAAATGTTTAAATATCATATTACAATATATATTCCAATTTATTTATAATTCTTTTTCAAACAAAGCATCACTGTTAATACAATATTCATATTTAATATATTCTGTTTATTACTAGGAAGGATATTGTAGCAGTTCGATGCCATTACTGTGGCTGCAATTCGATACAACTGTTTAACACAGCCTGTATTACTCTCAAGCTACTAAAGTCTCTCGGCGGAGCCTGACCGCTAGAGAGCGCGTTCTCGGGTGGCGGATAGAGAAACGTTCCACGATATGAAACTGCATAAAGCTGTTTCATTTCATGGGGCAGGCATTTATGCCCGCGGACCAACAGGCATATACCTTGGTTTATAACCACAATGTTCATATTTATTATTGCTGTGTATAGTGCCTTTGTTTTATGTTCATCACTTTTAAATGAAGCCATCGCCAATACATGCACATTATAGCAGCTGAATGACCATCAGCATGTTACTACACAACCTGAGGTGGCAGGTTTAATGCCTGGCAGCTGCAATTGCATTCTAGTATATGTAAATAAAAAGTGAAAACATAATATTTATTTTATGATAAGGGGAACTCAAGTTCAAGTGACAAATTAGTGTTCTAACATGTTCAAAGCATCACTTTTCTTAAGCAGTTTTTGTAAAGTAGAAAATTATATATATGTAGGACATGATTGGTATGGCCACTGTGAGGATACTTCACCTGCCACCAAGGACATCCAATGTCCTGTTAATAATTTGCGTGTAGTTGCCAACCACTTAAAGGAAACAATTTCATCATATTTACCCCACAAAGTCCGAACAGCATTCCAGATGATAGAAAAGTAGAAGTTATTCACCTTTCTTTTTGCTCATGGAGCAATACAAGAAACAACAAAATGTTATTTGAGTAAAAAACTTTGCATATTAATATTTAGTCAAGAATATGCCTTCTGCCTTCTGGACAGGCCGCCATTGGAATATGAACCTGGCAACGTTTAACGCTAGAACGTTATCTAGTGAGGCGAGTCTAGTAGTGCTATTGGAGGAATTAGAGGGCAGTAAATGGGATATAATAGGGCTCAGTGAAGTTAGGAGGCCAAAAGAAGCATATACAGTGCAAAAAGCGGGCATGTCCTGTGCTACCGTGGCTTAGCGGAGAGACGAGAACTAGGTGTCGGATTCCTGATTAATAAGAGTATAGCTGGTAACATACAGGAATTCTATAGCATTAACGAGAGGGTGGCAGGTCTTGTCGTGAAACTTAATAAGAGGTACAAAATGAAGGTTGTACAGGTTTATGCCCCTACATCCAGTCATGATGACCAGGAAGTCGAAAGCTTCTATGAAGACGTGGAATCGGCGATGGGTAAAGTCAAAACAAAATACAGTATACTGATGGGCGACTTCAATGCCAAGGTAGGCAAGAAGCAGGCTTGAGACAAGGCAGTGGGGGAATATGGCATAGGCACTAGGAATAGCAGGGGAGAGTTATTAGTAGAGTTTGCGGAACAGAATAATATGCGGATAATGAATACCTTCTTCCGCAAGCGGGTTAGTCGAAAGTGGACGTGGAGGAGCCCGAATGGTGAGACTAGAAATGAAATCGACTTCATACTCTGCGCTAACCCTGGCATCATACAAGATGTGGACGTGCTCGGCAAGGTGCGCTGCAGTGACCATAGGATGGTAAGAACTCGAATTAGCCTGGACCTGAGGAGGGAACGGAAGAAACTGGTACATAAGCAGCCGATCAGTGAGTTAGCGGTAAGAGGGAAAATAGAGGAATTCCAGATCAAGCTACAGAACAGGTATTCAGCTTTAACTCAGGAAGAGGACCTTAGTGTTGAAGCAATGAACGACAATCTTGTGGGCATCATTAAGGAGTGTGCAATAGAAGTAGGTGGTAACTCCGTTAGACAGGATACCAGTAAGCTATCGCAGGAGACGAAAGATCTGATCAAGAAACGCCAGTGTATGAAAGCCTCTAACCCTACAGCTAGAATAGAACTGGCAGAACTTTCCAAGTTAATCAACAAGTTTAAGACAGCTGACATAAGGAAGTATAATATGGATAGAATTGAACATGCTCTCAGGAACGGAGTAAGCCTAAAAGCAATGAAGAAGAAACTAGGAATAGGTAAGAATCAGATGTATGTGTTAAGAGACAAAGCAGGCAGTATCATTACTAATATGGATGAGATCGTTCAAGTGGCTGAGGAGTTCTATAGAGATTTATACAGTACCAGTGGCACCCACGACGATAATGGAAGAGAGAATAGTCTAGAGGAATTCCAAATCCCACAGGTAACGCTGGAAGAAGTAAAGAAAGCCTTGGGAGATGTGCAAAGGGGGAAGGCAGCTGGGGACGATCAGGTAACAGCAGGTTTGTTGAAGGATGGTGGACAGATTGTTCTAGAGAAACTGGCCACCCTGTATACGCAATGCCTCATGACCTCGAGCGTACCGGAATCTTGGAAGAACGCTAACATAATCCTAATCCATAGGAAAGGGGACGCCAAAGACTTGAAAAATTATAGACCGATCAGCTTACTGCCAGTTGCCTACAAACTATTTACTAAGGCAATCGCAAATAGAATCAGGAACACCTTAGACTTCTGTCAAGCAAAGGACCAGGCAAGATTCTGTAAAAGCTACTTAACAATAGACCATATTCACAGTATCAATCAGGTGATAGAGAAATGTGCGGAATATAACCAACCCTTATATATAGCTTTCATTGATTACAAGAAAGCGTTTAAGTAGGGCGATGAGGCAAGTTGGTTGTGTTCACTGGTAACATTCAGGGCAAAAAAACTACACAAGGATTAAAGGGAGAATCACCCAACACAAGCGTTGTGTTGTGTGGTTAACCTCCCCACCAGGATGGGGAGGTTAACATACTAAGATGCTTTGAGAGGAGTGGAAATGCTGCACGCAGCATCTTTTTTAAAATTAAAATCATTAACGCTTTAAATACTGTCCAGCGTGGCACCAAATTATAGGCACTTGTCAGAAAGAAATATGGCATAATTTGTATTAATGGGACATATGCTGCAATGCATTTTGGACCACAAAATAAAGATAAAAAGTTTTGCTTTTGATATGCTTGGAAGTGCTGTGCTAACATGTCAAGCATGATTCGTTCTTTTGTGTTACTTCATAGGCAAGCAGCCTTTATATATAGTTCATTGCCTCTGAAATAAGCGTATTGTGTATTTGCTCTTGGGCCGTCTCCGTCACTCTGTCACCCGCTACAACAGTGGCGACGAGGGTGACCACCCCACGGAGCCCCCGGCACCATCAGTGGCGTCTCGGTAGCGCTGGGAGTCCTGGTGAGTGCTGGAAGTAATAGAGTCTACGGAGTGTCGGCGGTCATGGCCCTGGCTACGAACCTCGGTACCCCAAGTTTCTACGAAAATCAAGATAAGTGGGAGATTTACTTTACTCGACTGGAGACATTCTTTGAAGTGAATTATATTAAGACAGATGATAAGAAAAAGGCGCTCTTGGTTTCGACACTGTCAACAAAGACTGTACGCATTCTTGCTGGACACTGCGCCCCCCCGGAAAGTAAGTGGCCTGAGTTACAAGGAAGCACTTACCTTCGTAAATGACCACTATGCACCAAAGTGTAATGAGGTTGCCATAGGGACCAGGCTGCAAATGAATCTGTCCGGGACTACGTTGTTGAGTGTAACTTCGGCACCAGCTTGGACCGCATGTTACGGGACCGCATTGTTTGTGGCATCTGAAATTGTGCGGTGCAGTAGACGCTGCTTGAAAGAACTGAGCTCACACTTGCCCAATCTGAAACGCTTGCCACAGCGGCAGAGACAGCCGCACTGGAAGTAAGCACCGTGACCAGACCTGATAATGAGGCAGCGTTGTGCAGTGTAGTGAGAAAATTGCGCCGATATCAGACCTTCACCGAAGATAAGCAAAGCCATATTGATTGCACATGCTGGAGGAACTACGATCACGAAGCAAGCGACTGTCCACACAAAAGAGAGCAGTGTTTTCACTGTCGGAAGACTGGTCATTTCACAAGGAAATGCCGCTACCAATCGGGGCTCCGGGCTAGTCGTATGCGCAATGGTGTCGCTAATGCAGTTCATTATGAGAGCGCTGTACCAGAAACGGAGGAAAGTGATATTTCAACAGTCTTCACATTGCAGGAATGACGAGAAAAGAAATGTTTGCTCCAGGCATTCCGCAGAGTTATCCGCTGGGGTGGCGTGCCCTTGAACATGATTATTGACACGGGATCACCATTTTCTATCATTCTGCAGGAGATGTATCTAACGCACCGTCTGAGTTGGCCATGCTTATAGAAATGCAAACACACGCTCAGCTGTTACTTGGGCAAGCTACTCATTGTTGGTGAACTGCACCTTCAAGCCATTTTGCGGGGAAGGCTGTACCTGCCACACTGATTGTTATAAACTGTTCAGGTCCCAGCCTTTGCAGAAGGGACTTCATCCAGGCGTTTTTGCTTCTGCCATCCGGTTTTCTCTCTACGGTTTAGTCGACATCAGCAGATCCCGACAGCCTCAGGACTGAGTTTTCTGCCCTTTCTGAGCCAGGGCTTGGAAACATTTAGGGGCCACCTGTGAAATTCCACATTCGAGAAAGCGCCCAATCGAAGTTCCACAAGGCGCGGTCAATCCCTTATGCTCTTCGGGAAAAAGTGGAAAGGGAGCTGGACCGTTCAGTGGAGCAAGGCATATTATCACCCATAGCACATTCTGAGTGGGTGGCACCAATCGTACCAGTACTGAAGAAAGATGGATCCCTGCGCATCTGCAGCGCTTTCAATACCACAATCAATGCTGCCTGCATAACTGAGCAGTACCCTTTACCAAACATTGAAGACATTTTCATGTCGCTACATGGGGGATCGTTTTTCACAACACTGGCCCTTAAGGATGCATATAGCCAACTCCCTTTGGATGAGGAGGCGAGGAAGTTGACCGTGATAAACAGTCACAAGGGGTTGTTCTGCTATAACTGTCTTCCCTTTGGAGTTGCCTCTGCTCCCGCAATTTTTCAGCGGTGCATGGAAACGGTCCTGGCCGACCTTCCAGCCGTGCAGGTGTATTTGGACGATGTATTGATAGCGGAACGTCAAGCCGGTAATGGCTTAGCGCTTCAGGACGTGTTGCGCAGGCTTCAAGAGAATGGTACCAGGCTGAAGGCCAAAAAAATGACACTTTTGCAAAGATGCCATCGTCTGCCTGGGCCATCGCATCGACAAAGACAGCTTGCATCTGCTTGAGAAGAACCTAGCAGCAATAAGGGACTCACCACAGCCTACAAATGTGAGTGAACTGCACTCGTTTTTGGGTCTGTGGACTTATCACCAGTTCTTGCCACACATGTCAATGTTGGCCGGGTTGTATTTTCTGCTTGAAAAAGAGCATAAATGGCAGTGGGGAACGGTGCAGGAAAATTAATATCTCAAGGCTAAACAAACCCTTCTGAGTTCATCTGTTCTGACGCATTTCGATCCCAACCAACACATGCGCTTGGAATGTGATGCGTCACTCTCGGGTATAGGTGCCGTAATCTCGCACCAAATTGGGAAATTGGATAAGCCCATTGCCTTCCGTTCACGCACGTTAACACATGCCGAAAAGAATTATTTTCAGCTTGAGAATAAAGCTCTTGCACTGGTGTTTGGAGTGACAAAGTTTCGAGACTACCTGGTGGGCCGCGAGTTTGTATTGGTCGCGGACCATCAACCACTAGTGGGACTTCAACGAGAAGATTAAGCTGTGCCCCCAATGTACGGGCAAGCCGCACTCAGTCGCTTGCCTATGCCGATACCAGATGCTTGTCGTTCGGGCACCTTACCAGAATACATGCAGTCTTCAGAGAACCTTGACAGCTCGTTCGTGCCAGTGGGTGCCATACGGGTGTTGACGAATGCAGATGGATACCTCAGCATGGTGCAGCACTTTGTACTTAATGGATGGCCTAAGCGCTTGTCACCATGCCACAGTCACCTTCAACCTTATTTTTGCAGAAGACTGGAGCTGTCAAGCGTAGAAGGCCTGCTCTACTGGGGTCACCACATCGTCATACCCCGCAAAGCACGAGTCTCAATGCTTGCTGAGCTACATCGACCACGCCAGGGTGCATCTGCGATGAAAAGACTGGCTTGGGTGCTGTTCTGGTGGCCTGGGTTGAATGGTGAGACAGAAAGCCTTGCACGTTTGTGCATCTCGTGTACAAGCGCAGCCAATGCCTCATCACCAGGTTCCTATCTTTTGGCCAGAAATGGCGACCAAGTGGTCACGGCCTCACATTGATTATGCCGGACCAATAGAGGGACGCATGCTGTTGATAGTCGTCGACTTGCATACTAAATGGATCGAGGCATTTCCCGTCAGGTCAGCCGACCACAGAAGTCACAATCGCACGGCTTTGCGAATTGTTAGCTCATTTTGGCTTGCCGCAAACCGTTGTATCAGATAACTGGCCTCAGTTCGCAAGTCAGCAGTTTTCTTAGTTCATAACTGCCAACAACATAACTTATCTACACAGTGTGCTGTACCACCCACAATCTAACGGTCTCGCAGAGCGCGCGGTTCAGACAATAAAGGATGGCCTTCTCAAGTACTCGATGGTGAATGATCTCGAAACAAAACTGGCGCAAGTGCTGTTAGGCTATCGACGTACCCCACTACCGTGCGGCAAGTCTCCTTCAGAAATGTTGAACTACCAAATTCGTTCACGCTTGGATACTTGTGTCCTTTCTCTACCTTGAAGTTACTCGCAGCCTCCTAGATTCCAGTACAGGGACCAGGTGTGGGTGCACAACTTTGGCCAAGGGAGGCGTTGGCATCCAGGCATCGTCAAGAGCACTGAGGGTTCACGGCTGGTAACGGTTGACACTCCAGATGGCCTAGCCAGACGTCACTTGGACCAAATTTTCCGTCGGGTGCTTCTATCACCCATGGCCCCAAAAGTGGAGGCTCCCAACTCGCTTAACCCAGCCCGGACTACAAGAATCGGCCGACATCAACACGAGAAGGCCAGTCCAGTCTGGCCACTACAGAACCAACTGGTGCCGTGCCTGTTCCTTCAACACCTCCAACATCCCTTCCAGCTGAACAGGCTCTCTGTCCCCTAAGTCCGCCAGTCTTACGGAGGTCTATTCTACCCCAGAACGAAGACCCGTGCAAAGACTGCAGTTTTAAAAGGGAGGGAGAAGTGATATGAAATGCTTGGAAGTGCTGTGCTAACATGTGTCAAACATGATTCGTTCTTTTGTGTTATGTCATAGGCAAGCAGCCTTTATATATAGTTCGTTGTCTCTGAAATAAATGTGTTGTGCGTTTGCTCTTGGGCCGTCTCTGTCACTCTGTCATCCACTACAACAGCTTTGACAACCACTTTATTGTTATGACACCAAGTACTAACATTTTGAAGAACACTTCTTAGTGTTGCCAATGCTTTACTGGAGTCTTGTTACATTAAATATGTGGTCTACTCAATAGTAATGTTTTTGTGCACTGAGACGGGCAATCTGCGAGATTACTTATGCAGACATAAAGTAGGAGATATTGTAATTGATCAGGTGAAGTGCTGCGGCACCTGACACATTACACGAATGCAGCAGTAGGAACATCAGTGTTGGGTGGCTTCCATAAAGAACACTTTGTTAGCAGAATGTCATGTTCATTATAAAATTCAGCTTTCTGTTCCTTTAGGAGTAGGAGTGTGCATTCAGACCACCATGGCAGCACTGGCAGTACTAAAGTGCCTCTGTCAACACCTCGTGCAGGTGTGTCACAGGCATGGACCACTGCAGGGGATGTTGGCAGTGGTCGTGGCTGTTTACAACATGAGCAGCGAAGGACCTGTTTGTGAACTTGAAGCCCTACATGCGCATGCCACAGGCTACTACTCTAACTTGCTCAAGTGCCTGCACAACTCCAGTGGTGTTCATATGATATGGGTAGAGATACTCGTGTATCATACCACCTGGACTGTGAGAAAATACGTTCACATGGGACAGCTGTGTAGGAACTACAGGAGATCCAGTGCAAGGAAGGTTTTTAGGCATATTGAAGGGAATGGCCTGGGGAGACTGCATTCACATGCTGAGAATGTATCTTGTAGTAGCAGCTCTTTATCCTTAGTTTGTGTACTCCCACCATAAGTCTGCTGTAGCTGGTTTGCTTAATAGCAGTCTGCAATGGAAAAGGGTTATGTGGTACAGCACGAGGCAGGAACAAGGGACGCAAAAAAAAAAAACGAGGACAAGCGCTTGCGATGAAAAGGGTGCCCGAAGAACTAGAAATGTAACTTATTAGGGTGACGGTGTGGGCTAGTTGGTTTTCCATTTTAGGTTGTGTGGTACAGCGTGAGGCAGGGACAAGGGACGCAAGAAAAACGGGGACAAGTAAGTTTAAAGCACTTGTCGTTTTTCTTGCGTCCCTTGTCCCTGCTTCATGCTGTACCACACAACCTAAAATGGAAAACCAACTAGCCCAAACCATCACTCTTCTAAGGAGAAAGGGGCTCTGAACTTCACACTCATATAAACCCTTTAAAACATTGGCTGACACTTTCAGGGCTATCATTTACACATACATTAACACCCAGCAAATTGTACCAGACGATCATTGCAGTAGCTTAAAGGGAAAATACAGAAAGAAAAATTGCTTGAACTGTATTGGTAAATCATCATTATACAATAAAAAAATGCCACTTTACCATGAGAAGTTCGGTAAACAAGAAAAAAGAAAGGCGAAAACAATAACACTGGTGGTGACGCCACCTTGGAGTTCCTGCACTACCTCACTGTGACGATGGTGTTTGCTCAGGACTAGCTCATTTTTCATTGGCCAAGATCGGTTATAGTGTTGTAAGCAAAGACAACATAGCAAGTTTCAAGGAGTTTTGCTAAGCCACAACAGCGAAAACACAATACTTTGTAATCTGTGACATAAAACTGACACACATGCACTTCACTCTCTGCATGAATTCAAGACATTGAGCTTTAACTTGCATTTTCTTTCTCATAATCAATCTTTTACTATGATATTAAAACACCCCAACCTCCCTCAGTTTGAAATTTTATACATAGACCAGTCTGCAATAAACAAGCAGCTGCAGGAATTTTATTTTAGTGATGCTGCGACAGCAAAGTTACAGGTGTTGGATGAAAGAGGGCACGGGCACCTTCATTACCCTCCTCTCTCCTCACAACATACTCTCATCATCTCCATGCAATGCAGCGAAAGCTATGGGTAACATCAACATAGAGGAAACCCAGTAAAAAACAACAACAATTGAAACTATTTGGAAATATCAATGGGTCCGAATAGAAATGCCAATTTCCAATTGGGGGGCCAACTGTTATCACCAACAGGACTATTTGGACCAGTTAGAACGGCCAACTGCTTCATTCCCTCATTTCAAATTGGGCCAGATGAAATATCCAGCAGGACCATTTGGTTCAATCTGAATTGCCAAATGGTCCAAATGGAGTTATCAAAACCATTTGGACAAAATTTAAGTGTGAAAATGCTGAGGTTTTGTGTGTAGAAAAATTTCAGATTTCTTGTTCTGGGTTTTCATATGCCAAAACCACGATATCATTATGACGTGCACCGTAGTAGGACTCTGGATTAATTTTGACCATCTAGGAAAGTTCTTCATGGCTCCACTGTTATATGCCAATAATCACCCCCCATGAAATGCTGACTGAATGGTAGTTTCACAAAAGGTGCAGTGGCACAGAAAGGCGAGCCTCCACCCTTCTCAGGATATACAGCCAGCTCTTGTCACAGTGCTATTTTACCTAGCTGTCTGATCAACTGACAACTTTTGATATGACATTTGGTGACATCAGATCCAGGAACCTGGTGATATATGCAAGACCCTGCTGGCTTCATAACATTCGAAAAAGCAGCTGAAAAATCTAATTGAAGAGCACGGAATTGTTCTTTTTATTTTATGTAGCGATGACATCTTTATGAAAGTTATTGTCACTGTATACTATACGCAATGTGCATGTTTATTTAAGATGTTTAGAATTATCAGAAGTGACTTAGGGGCCATTTAAAGAAAGTAATGTTTTGAAAGAACGCTTTATCAGCCTAAACTGATTTCGCATTTACTGATCATTAGTGTCCCTTTAATTGGTTGAACCTCGCAAGTGTAATGCAGAAGAGTAGCTGTGGCTTTCACCTGTGGCAAGCTTTCTTTTTATTTTTTTGTCTGCTTTCATTTGCCTTTTGCTCATTGATTCTACATTTCAATGAAACATGACACTTAATTTTTCCTCTTCGCTTTTTCTGTGTGACGGATGGTGGACCCAGGATCATTACAGTAACCGACACGGCAGTCTGAGAATATGCACACTACGATCTCTACTGTTACATTAACAAGCCTTTCACATACAGATAACTACGACACTTATGGAGACAGTTGTTTTTGTGAGATAAACGCATGAAAGGGGAAACATCCTACAATTGTTGCCACTGTTGCGTCTATGGTTGTTCTGCGCATAGCCATCAACAACTGTTGAGGGCAGGGCTCCATTGTGGCACACAGACTCGAGTGGGTAAAGCACCAGAGTGGGAGCCAACAGCAAACTCAGGAACTTGGGAAGGGGCTCGAGGATCCTAGACCATCAGGCCAATAGGGACACCAGGCCATCAAAGTACAAAGGGCGAGTAGAGAGCACCATGCCTTCGCCGGAGATTCAGGTGGGTTGACTTATGCTGGAACATCCCTGAGCCATCACAAGCAACCGGACCAAGCCAGTAGACAGTACCAAGCTGTTAGAGCATCATAGAAGAGGCCCGTGAACTAGAAGTTCAGCCAAGCTAGCTGGCCTTTTTTTCTTCTGGGCGTCTTTGCTACATGTGCTACATATAGTGCTGCTGACCACCATGTATCTAGACGGCATTCATTAAATCTGTTCCTACTGACGCGCTAGAGGTGACCAATAGGCTTCGTATTTTGCAGGCTGACACACAGTGTAGACAAAGTACTTGTCGACAACACATGACACACAACAGCAACAAAAATTTTGTAAGTGTTTATATTACACGGAAGTTAACATACACTGATAAGTCAGTCTTTAGATTCCGTCAGTACTATCTTCCTGCAATGACAAGTAGAACTACGCCATTCGTTCTGCCATAGCAGAACTGTGAACTGCTATCTCATCTTAGTGCATTATGAACACAATAACATATGCCGTTTCTGTCCTCATATGCAGCTTCTAGAGAGAAAACAGTACAGGTGTGTTTCTACGAATAGGAAAAGAGAAGCACTTTATTGTTGTCGCACCTCGTAAACATAATGTGTATGTCAGTCATCTATGTTTAAGTGTCAATGGCACAGAAGAGACTTCTATGAGAGTTCATGCTACGTTGCCTTAACTACATATGCCAAAGTCGCATTCATACAGATACCATAGTGCAGAATCCAGGAGGCTTTAGCCAAACAGTGTGGTTGGTTATGCAGGGTGTTTCACAAACTTGTGCCAAACCTTAAAGATATGCAAATGTGACGTAGCTGGACCAAACCAAGATGATGTTTGCTGTCACTTGGAGAGACTCATATCTCTGGCTAATTAGATAATTAGTCTTAATCCATCAACTTCTCAATTATTATAATTCAATGAAAAGTGACAATGAGAAAACTGTACAGCGACATGAGAAACTCCTGATACAGCTTTTTGTTGCTCAATATGTGCTACATGACTGGTTTTCTGGGCATGAAAGAAGCCCACGAATACACGCAAAGTTGCTGCGTGAGTGGTCACTCGAGCTACCTTGTGTGTATTCACAGGCTTCTTTCACACTCGGAAAACCACTTTTATGTGGCATATATTGAGCAACAGAAAGCTGTATTGGGAGTTCCTCATGTTGCTCTACAATTTTCTCATTAACACTTTTCATCTAATCATAATAATTGAGAAGTTGGTTAATTACGACTAATTATCTAATTGGACAGAATGAGAAAATTAATCTGAGTGTCTCCAAGTGACAGCAAACAACATGTCTTGGTTTGGTCCAGCTATGTGGCATTTGCATATCTTTAAGGTGTAGCACAAGTTACGTGAAACAGCCTGTATATGTTGTATAGCTTCATGCTGTTGAGCACATTTACCCTTATAAACAATTTCTACATAAAAGTACAAAAACGCCCTGTGACATGGCACCATGTAAGATGGCCATCATTAATACGGAGGCTCACACTATCTGTATAATTTCATGGCATAATTTCACAGAATGGCACTTTTCCACATATGTAAGTTACCTACCCTGCAAAGCTCATCTACCCACAAAATCTTTTATCTGTAGACTACAACATATACTCCTACCTCAAGAGCAGAGCACTCGGCAGGCCCAGGCTGTAATGTGAGCCTGCTATGAGTGTCAAAGTGCCTCCAGTCATTATTTTTCTTTTCAATGCGCTATTCTGCGAAAATTGGTGCTTGGCACTTATTCCAGATGAAATTGCACCTATTCTTCCCTTTTTGATATATGTGAAAGATAAACTGTGCCGATTGGGGGTGGAGGGGGGGGGGGGCAAAGACTACAAAAACAAGGCACTAGTGTACATTGTTTTCCGGAACTGCTTTGAATTTATCTAGGATCAATGATTCCTGAATACGGAAATTGTGTATATGTACAACAAGATAGAATTTGTACTGGCTCTTGCCTAGCCCCAAAACTGCGTAAGCTTTTTAAAACAAAGGGTGTCTAAGTATTAATGCCACTGTTAAATGGCATGTTAAGGCTTGCCTTAGGTTTGTTGCAGATTTTTGGCTATGCTTATTTTTTAAAAACATGAAGTGTATTCATGTGACAACAATGTTGCAGCAGTTCAGGGGTTTGTTCACCGTGCTAGACATCACATATGACTTGCCACCTGAGTAGTCTGAAGTTTTTGAATATTAAAATCTGCATGTACTTTTAAAACACATGTTGGATGTATTTAAGTAAAGGAGGAAAGGCACTCATGAGATACGATTCTGCATACTCAAAGCCTGTTAAAAGAGGCCTAGTGATGTCATGCTTAACACAAAGTATAAAGAAATATTGTCTCTATAAGCCTACACAAAGCCTTAGTGCTCAGGTGGAAAGATTGATAAGCAGCCTGATTGTGGCAATAGCCAGAAGACTGTTAAGCACAATAAATGGTAGGAGAAATACTGAGGATAATGATTCAAATAAATTGTGACCTATAGTGCTGCTGTGCGCACAAAGTTTTGCACAAGCTAAAAAAGATAATCACTAAGCACGAAGTTTATATAGTGTTCTGTGCCTGGGATAACCTAATAGGAATAAATAAAATGGTGAATGGTCGCAATGAATGAAGTCATCAACAGCAATGGCAGTGTGAACCACATGTGGAAGTTAGTAAATGGTAAAAAAAGAAGTTATATTTATAAAATCCCTTTAACCTGCGGAAGAAAGTACATTGGACAGACCAAGAAGTGTATTAAACACCTTTAAGAAAGCATCAAAATAACCGCCAAAACATAACCTAGTAAATATAACAAGTAACCTAGCATAGCATCTGTCACAATGCACATCACAGTTCGAAAAAACTAAATGACCACATGTGCAGAATAGATTGGAATTATAAGTGAGGTGTACGCCATGGCAAGTGCAAGAGAATGTGTAAGAACACCATCAATAGCTATATCTCCTAAAGAAATTCAATTCTTGCAGGAAATGCAGTAAAAATAATTGCTGAATATTCTACTGATTGAACCTGGAGATGCAAAAGGAATGTGGATGTGTAATGTACTTGCACTTCGATCTTCACTCTGGTTGTCATTTTCTTACAATGTGCAAATAGATGTGCATCAACAAACTGTCCGAGATAAAGTGTTGCTAGTTCACATTCTGTGTATGTGGTGTGTGTTTCTCCAATTTTAAGGTTATGACATCACATAACAGCCCTTAATCAAAAACAAGGTTGACAAGCTACTTAAGCAGGAAAACACAGGGGGGATGGGATATTTAGATAAATGAACAAAACAAATAAAACGTCAATTCTTGTGGAATTTCATACTTGTTTGTTACCATGACTATTCAAATTCATCATCGTCATCATCAACCTATTTATGTTAGCAAAGTACCAAGCTAACACAGTTCCTCCATCGTGCCTATTGTAAAGTAGTCTTTAGACTATCCATACTGGCATAAAACGCTGAATATCCAACACACTTGATGGCATTGAGGACGACGTCGTTTAGGGTGCCAAGGACCCTTGCGAAGCATCTGAAGAGGACAACTTGTCTGGCAGTTCTGATGAGGATGGCGCTTGTGGCATTGACTAGTGAGCTTTAGTAGTTGAGCTTACGCTAAAGGAAGATGTTTCATGTTTGCTTTTTGTTTTTCTAAAAAAGACATGGGCCAACCTATATTCTAATTCATTATCATCAGCCGCAGCCTATTTTATGTCCACTGCAGGACGAAGGCCTCTCCCTGCGATCTCCAATAGCCCTGTCCTGCACCAACCTATTCAAACCAGCACCCGCAAATTTCCCAATTCCGCCGCACCCCCCCCCCCCCCAACCTAGTATTCTGCCGTACTCTACAGCGCTTCCCTTCTCTTGGTACCCTTTCTGTCACCCTAATGGTCCAACGGTTATCTAATCTGCACATTAGATGACATGCCCAGCACCATTTTTTTCTCTTAATGTCTGTTAGAATATCGTCTATACCTGTTTGCTCTCTGATCCAAACTGCTCTCTTTCTATCTCTTAAAGTTATGCCTAGCAGTCTTCGTTCCATCGCTCATTGTGCGGTCCTTAACTTGTTCTCAAGCTTTTTTGTCAGTCTCCAAGTCTCTGCGCCATATGTCAGCACTGGTAAAATGCACTGATTGTGTACCTTCCTTTTCAATGATAACGGTAAGCTTCCAGTCAGGAGCTCACAATGTCTGCCGTATGCAATCCAATCCAATTTTATTCTTTTGTGAATTTCCTTCTCATGGTCAGGGTTCCCTGTGATTAGTTGACTTAGGTAAACGTACTTCACAGACTCTAGAGGCTGACTTGCGATCTTGAAATCTTGTTCCCTTGCCCGGTTATTTATCATTATCTTTGTCTTCTGCATATTATTCTTCAGCCCCACTCTTATACTCCCCCTATTAAGGTCTTCAACCATTTATTGTAACTCGTCCGCAGTGTTGCTGAATAGAACAATGTCATCGGCAAACCGAAGGTTGCTGAGGTATTCGCCGTCGATCCTTACTCCTAAACCTTCCCAGTTTAATAGCTTGAATACTTCTTCCGAGCACGCAGTGAATAGCATTGGAGAGATTGTGTCTACTTGGCTGACCCCTTTCTTCATAGGTATCTTCCTACTTTTCTTGTGTAGAATTAAGGTGGCTGTGCAATCTGTAGATAATTTCCATGGTATTTACATAAGCGGTCTGTACTCCTTGATTATGCAATGCCTCTATGACTGGTGGTATCTCTACTGAATCAAATGCTTTTTCGTAATCTATGAAAGCCATATAGAGAGGCTTATTGTACTCTGCGGATTTCTCGATAACCTGATTAATGACATGGATGTGATCCAATGTAGAGTATCCTTTCCTGACGCCAGTCTGCTGCTCCCTTGGTTGACTAAAGTCCAATGTTGCCCTTACTCTATTGGAGATCATTTTGGTAAATATTTTATATAATACTGGGAGTAAACTAATGGGCCTATAATTTTTCAGTTTTTTTAACGTCGCCCTTTTTGTGGATTAGTATAATGTTTGCATTCTTCCAGTTTTCTGGGACCCTTGCAGTCGATAGACACTTCGTATAGAGAGCCGCCAGTTTTCCAAGCATTGTGTGTCCTCCATCTTTGATTAAATCGACTGTTATTCCATCCTCTCCTGCCGCTTTTCCCCATTTCATGCCTTGCAAGGCCCTTCTGACCTCATCTCTAGGAGGAGCTTCTGTTATATAGGAGGAGTTTCCGTATACTGTTCACTGTTTCGAATAAAGTACTCCTGAGCCCTCTAGGTACTGTACAGGTCATATAGAATTCTTCCGATGCTTTTATTATACCTTCGAAATTGCTGATGATATTATCCTGCTTATCTTTCAGTGCATTCATCTTGGTTTGTCCTATGCCAAGTTTTCTTCTCACTGATTTCAGGGTGCGTCCATTTTTTACGGCTTCTTCAGTCTTTCTCACGTTATAATTTTGAATATCACTTATTTTCGCCTTGCTGATCAGTATTGATAGTTTCGAGCATTCTGTCTCATCTCTTGAGTTGGACACTTTCATTCTTTTCGTTTCTTTATTAGGTCCTTTGTTACTTGGGAGAGCTTGCCTACTGGTTGCCTTGGTGCCTTGCCTCCCACTTCAATTGCTGCCTCTGAAGCCAGCCTCAGTACAGTTTCCTTCATTACCTCTATGTCATGATCATCGTCACTCTGTTCTAAGGCTGCATATTTGTTTGCAAGTGCCAGCCTAAATTTGTCTGCTTTTACCCTTACTGCCTCTAAGTTGACCTGTTTTTTCTTGACCAATTTTACTCTTTCTCTGTTCAAATTGAGGTGAATACTGGCCCTCACTAACCTAAAATCACTGCACTTTACCCTACCTATCACTTCTACATCCTGCACTATGCTGGGATCAGCAGAAAGTATGAAATCAATTTCATTTCTTGTTTCACCATTAGGGCTTTTCCAGGTCTCCTTTCTGTGGCTATGCTTCCTGAAAAAGGTGTTCATTATTCTCAGCTTATTCCTTTCTGCGAATTCTACCAGCATCTCTCCTCTAGTGTTTCTAGAATCGACACCGTAGTTGCCAACTGCCTGTTCACCCGCCTGCTTTTTCCCCGCTCTTGCATTGAAGTCACCCATTACTACTGTATACCGCATTTGCACTTTTCTCATCGCTAATTCAACATCCTCATAAAACTTATCTACTTCCTCATCTTCGTGACTGGACGTTGGAGTGTAGGCTTGTACTACCTTTAATCTTTACCTCTTATTTAGTCTGATTACGACTACTGCTACCCTCTCGTTGATGCTGTAGAATTCGTCAATGTTACCTGCTTTGTCCTTATGGATTAGGTCCTACCCTGTGTTGCTTCTTATCTGGGAGACCTCTATAGCAGAGGACATGGCCGTTATTCAGCAATGTGTAAGCCTCACCAGCTCTTCTAATCTCACTAAGGCCGATAATATCCCAAACAATGTCTGATAGTTCTTTGAAGAGTCCTGCTAAGCTAGCCTCACTCGAGTGGGTTCGGGTGTTAAACGTTGCAAGGGTCAGTTTCCATGGGCAGCCTGTCCAGACCCAGAGACTCTTAGCACCCTCTGCTGCGTTGCAAGTCTGACCGCTGCCTTGGTCAGGTGCTCCGCAGCTATTGGGGACTGAGGGCCATTGGTTAATCGAAGATATCATTAGGGAGGTTGTGGCCGAATACTACACCAGGGAGGCCAATTCCTGTTCTGGTGAGGGAGTGTCTTTGTTCAAGCTTAGTGGGCCTTCTTAATTTGGTTGTACCTGGATTAGTGTAGCCCCACTCGCTATAACTTCAGAATAACTTGAATAATGCAATGAATAATTTTACAACCCAATTATTGCATCTACAAATGGATTGGCAAGCACATAACATAATATATTAGCTTAAGAAATAGGCTAACATAATAAATAATCAGTTCTGATATTGTCTTCTTTTTTTTGTCAAATTGGAATTTTTGATGCAACTGCAAGAACATGCAGTAGTGTTTGTGTAATAGCTAAAGGGACATGAACTTTGCTTTTTGCCTGATCTGTTAAGAAAGCATGCAAACTGTAATTACCGCAGATCTGCACAACATTTTCATATTTGCAGGGAAAGGAAAGATGTTTAGTACACAGAATGATTACTGCTGACACTGCCAACACATCCTGGTTACAAGAAATGAGTAAAGTGTCAACTATAATGCTGGACTGGTCGTCGATAAATAGCACCGATTACATTTTGCACTGTTTTGACGTGATGCATAAGCAGGTGGCAGACAACTTCTTTCACTATATATACAGTGTTGTAAACAAGTTCATTATTTTCCTTGTGCATTGCAAGTACTACCACGAAATGCCACCACTTCAGAGAAGGCCACATTTTGACCAGTTTTAATGCAGAATCGAACTCATCCACAGATGTTATGACTCGTCACTAACAGTGACCAACCACTAATGGCCTCAGAACTTCAAGACTGGTGATGGAAGCCACAAAAGAGCAGAAACTATGAGAAGTGCTGTGCAGAGTCATCAAACAAAAGTCTAAGGTTTTTTACTGCAAAGGCAATTTACTTGTGCATGACATTAGGGAGCTGCTTTACTGCATGGTACAAACACCTAAGATGCAAGAAGTTTTATTTCTTTTTGCCCAATGAACCTAATTGCAGATTTCCTTTTTTTTCTTTGAAGTATTCTTGCATAATTTATGGACGAACCATATTCTTGGGGTTTCCTTTGACATTCGTTATTTTCAAACTATAATATTTTTTAGTTAGTTTTTCAACTATACCAAAAATTTTGGTTTTGCAAATTTTGGTGCTGCATCACTGGATATACCATTCAGCCTGATACAACCTTTACACCACAATATATGCATGTGCCAACAATGTACAGCACCCAAAGGGTGTAGACTGGTCCTCACGTTTAAAGAAACATTCTGCAGTTCGTTAAATAGTTATGAATAAACTTAGAAACATGCCCTGTGTCATGTTTGACAGAATGAACTGTAACAACCTGCCTAATTGCCTGCTTTCTTCTTACTACATTCTTTACACATATGACACATCTATAACCCTGACATTTGTGTAGGGAACCTAGTTTCGAAACTTAATACTGACTTAAACAACGTGTTAAATTCGTGCAGTATTAACCAGCTCAATATAAACTTGTCTAAAACTAAATTTTAGTCTTGTCCCACCAACGCTCATCCGCATTCATTCCTTCATTTTAACTTGGTAATAATCTTATTGCACATAGTACTTCCTGAAGGGGATCACGGTCACTGACCAAGTCTGATGTATAACCCGCATTTCGGAACCGGGCACGTGTTGCTTGAGTTGAACAGAAAATCGTCGTCACTTATGTAGCCAGCACGTGACGTAACAAACATGCGTCCGGTGTGTCCGGCGTGTCCGGTTCATCGTAGCTGGCGTCAATTGAATGATTAGCGATTCTAGCAGCCACCGGGATGACATGTTCTTTTCTTTGGCAACAACAGTGGCATTGTCCCAGTCAATCTTGTGGCTATGTTCCTGCACATGCTCGGCAATGGCATTCGTCATGTGACTATTATTTCTTACGTCACGTTTATGGTCCTTGAGGCGTCTGGAGAACTTCCCTGTTTCACCAATATATTTTATGTGGCAATCAGCGCATAGTATTTTATACACGACTCATAAAGAAAAAGGTAAAGGACATCACGCTGAGTGAAGATGACGCCATGGTCTCGTTCGACGTCACATCGCTTTTCACTAGTGTCCCAGTGAATTTGGCAATAGCCATGTGATAAGAAGCCCTAGAAGCAGAGAGTGGTCTTCCTGGTTGCATGTCCTTCGATGTCCCCGAACTGCTGTGGTTTTGTCTAAGCAATAATTTTTCTTATGGTGGCAGCCTTTATCAGCAAACGCATGGCATGGTGATGGAGCGCCAATATTGGTTACCACGGCCAATATAGTAATGGAAGCCTTGGAAGGAAAGGTGCTGGCCACATTCAACCCGGCCCCTAAAGTTTTTTATCGCTACGTAAAATGACTGCTTCTGTATTTTGAAGAAGCAAGACATACAACGCTTCCTGGACTGCCTGACTGCCCAAAATGCACACATACAATTCACCGCTGGACACGAGAGGGACAACTTGTTGCCTTTATTGGATGTACTGATTCGTCGGGATGGGGGCGCTCTCGCCTTCTGAGTATACAGGAAGCCTGCGCACAAAGGTTGTTACCTCAGGTTTAATTCCTGTTATCCTGTCGGCCACAAGACGTCCGTAGTGTTGTCCTTGATAACATGCGCCATACGCGTCTCCTCAGGCGACAATGCACTGAAAAAGAAATTACGGACGATCCACCGTGAGCTAACCCGCAACGGCTACCCTAATTGTTCCATATGCAGGACGGAGAAGCGGATATGACAGCCAAGCTCGGAGAACAACACGACAATCTGTGCACGTGCAGCCATCCCTTACGGCCGAGGAATCAGCGAGGCACTGTCACGCGTATTTTCAACATACAACTTGCGCATTGCCCACATCCCAACCAGCAAGCTTCGGAACCAGCTAATGAATGTGAAAGACAGGTTACCTGTTGAATCATTCCCAGCGGTCGTGTATAAGATACCATGCGCTGATTGCCACAAAGTATATATTGGTGAAACAGGGAAGGTCTCCAGATGCCTCAAGGACCATAAATGTGATGTAAGAAATAATAGTCACACGACGAACGCCATTGCTGAGTATGCGCAAGAACACAGTCACAAGATTGACTGGGACAATGCTAATATTGTTGCCAAAGAAAAGAACATGTCATCCCGGCGGCTGATAGAATCGCTAATCATTCAATCGACGCCAGCTATGGTGAACCGGACACCAGGGACTATGCCTGCCATTTACGCACGCTTATTACATCACGTGCTGGCTACATAACTGATGATGATTTCCTGTCCAACTCAGTAAACAAGGAACCCGTACGCAGTTCCGAAACGTCGGATTATACATCAGACTTGGTCAAATGAGCGTGATCCCCTTCATTTCCATGCCTGACCAGACGAACTTTCGTCGAACCCTTGATTATAGTACTTCCTGTAACTATTTGGGTGTAGAACTTGATTCTAACCTTAAATTTTATCAACACATAGCAAACATTAGGCAGAAGGCAACATATGAAATAAGGACACTTTTAAAAGCTCGGTATGCATTGAACCACAAAACACTTACCCACTTAGAATCATTACAAGTATTACAAAACTAGGCTGTTAGAATTACATTTAATTTGAACCATTTCAATTCCAAACAGTTATTACGTAATTACAACATTCTTACCGTAGATGAACTTATTAACCTTAATCTTGGTACATTTTTATGCCAACAACTAGGTAATGCTCACTGGAACAGGCTGATACCTCTTGTCTAATGAATACTAATCTTAGGCGATTTGCACTAAACAATATTATTATTCTTCCCAAGGTACGCACAAATTATGGTTAGCAGAGTATCCATTTTTTGCCCATTTCCTTCTTGAACACACTACCTCCTACAATTAAATCATGTATATCATTAACTAGAACTAAAAGACCACATTTTATCATCTGCAACCACTTGTCTTTTTTTTTTTTTCATTCCTCCCTTCCAAATGTACATTTTGTTAAAACTTATGCTACACAAATAAAAGTTTGCTTGGTTGTGTTTCATTATCCATTTACTTTCATAATGGCATAATTAGTCAAATGTCATAATTATTATACTTCTTTACTAGGATGTTTGTAGCTAATTTGTATTAGTGCTGCTAATACAAATTAATACAACCAATACTATGTTTCCTATTTTTTTTTATTTTTTACATTATTTGTTGCAAGTGTTTATATTTTTACTTATACGCTGTACAGGAGGTCCCATTAGTCTTTGACGTCGGGACCTCCTCCTGTATAATATTCCCTTGTACTGTATTTTGTCAATAAAAAACCCTCATTCATTCATTCATTCATTCATTCATTCAATGAAATGCTTTGTAATGTCTAAGGAAATACCAAAGTATTTCATTGGCTCTTTATATTAGACAAGCTTTCCCAAATATTAAGTACTGTACTTTTTTAAGTGATATAACTTTCTGAAACCTGTACTGATGCCAATAATCTACTGATGTAAATTTAATGAGATCAACATTAAAAAAAAAACAAGTACAGCTGCATAAGTAAAGGAAGATCAGTATTTTATTTATTTATTTAGTACCTACTACAGACCTTTCAGTCCAAGCAGAGGGGCAATAGAATGCATACAAACAAAAGAGAACAAATTAGGGACAAGCGAATACAAATTTATACAATTTTTAGTCACACTCTATCTGTAAACTGTCATTCCAGTCTGATATTGTTCTGGAAAAAAAAAAAAAGAAAATTTAAACGTGTCAGTTCAAACATAATAGGGTGTTAGTGAGTCCGGATGATGCTGTCTTGTGTGCCGTGTTAGTGCAGGTGTTATGTGAGTCGATGGTTTAATTTCAAGCTTGTTGAGAAGAAGGGAAAGGAATTCAAGCCTTAGCATCATTCGGAGTGATTCAAGAGTGGGTATGGAATTTTCTGTCATAATTTTAGAGGGAGAGTCCAGTCTTACGAATTTATGAAATATAAACCTAACTGCCTCTCTTTGCATTTTTTCAAGACTCACAATATTTGACTTAGCGTAAGGATCCCATGATATACATGCATACTCTAACTTTGGTCTATTGAAAGTAAAAAAAACAGTAATTTCACATTAGGCGGGGCATTTTTCAGTTTGTGTCTTAGGAAACAGGGTTTGCGGAAAGCAGAACAAATATCATTAATGTGCATGTTCCACGACAATGTGGAAGTAAAAGTAACACCTATGTATTTGTAATTGTTAGTCTCACGCAGAGATGAAGAACCTAGCGTATAAGTTAGTGGTTCTTTTTTAAGAGTAATACGAAGAAATACGAATTTATCAGCATTAATAAACATACCCCATTCATTACACCACTTCATTATGTTATTTAAATCCTTTTAGAGGACAGTCTGATCATTCTGACAATTTACATCACTGTATAAAATACAATCATCGGCAAACAGTCTAATTTGCACACTGGGAGTTATGGTTTTAACAATGTCATTTATATACATTAGAGACAGTAAAGGCCCCAAGGCACCACCTTCTGGCACCCCTGATATGACTGGGAGAGTGGCCGAGCTATGTTCACCAACTGTAACAAAGTGAGTGCGTTTGCTCAGGTAAGCAATAATCCAGTTTATGAAAATGACAGGTATGCCAATAATTCTAAGTTTGAAGATTAATTTGTCGTGCGGAACCTAATCGAAGGCTTTTCTGAAATCTAAAACTATTACATCTATTTGACCATTATTGTCTAGAGATAAAGCAAACGAATGAATCACTGATACCAATTACTGCAGCACATGACAAGATTTTGTTCACTTAACACTGCCAATAAAAATGCCTACACTAATTTATGATGGACCATACAAAACTGCTATTTTTGGCCTTCATCAATGTAATAAGTAAAACCATTACAAAATAAACCGGGCACTGCAAATGTTTTGATTATATTACAGAACTGCGATTGTGTTGTTCCAAAACTGGTCCTGCAGAATTGCCTAAAGAGTTAAATTAGGCTGGAAATGCAAAGTGTTCAGCTTGTAAACAATATGTTATTGACAGTATGCCTTATAATGTCAACAATATGGTGCTTCCACAAGAGCAAACAAGAAAAATGTATGCGATTTCTTTGGCATTTACCACACTTAGTTTCCCTTATACTTTACCAGATGTAGCACCAAATAAGGTTAACTCGGAAAAAACACAAGGCTATTTTAAAAGCGTAAAATCATGCAATGGAAATTTTGATGACCATGAATTTTACAGAAATAAAAGGTGGCAAGCCTATGCTGCCAGTTCAACAGAAATTCTTTACAATATTGAACAGCATCAATGAAAATGTGCTGTTAAGCTTTCATTCTAGTTTACAATACATGGATCCTCAATGACTAAATCAGTACAGTACCTTACTAACAGTAAAGAAACGTTGCATAATTCGACTCCCTTAAGTCAGCTTCGCCGCAGTACATCCGTGCTAGGCGGTGATCATAAAGTGAAAGGGGGCGACCGTTACTGCTAATGCGTGTTCCTTAATTGTGCACGCGCGCACCCGCTGTTTTAGGCGCACCACTCACAGGTGTAAAAAATTATCTCGGGCGCGGCTTTGGAGATTTGAGCACTTCTTTCACCTATGTTACGCACCGCGAATGATGAGACCGTAAACCAGTCTCTGGTACGCGTTCCTTACTTATACACACACTGGAAGCCATTATGAGCTGCTTCTGATGCTCGCTGAAGCAATTTCGGCCCCTTGTTTTGGGGTCATGGCCCTATGTGCTCGTACTGTGGCCAGAGACGGCGCGTGAGACTCTTACTACGTTTCTACAAGCACAATAGTCTTTGTAACAAGCCTTAGCATATCAGACACCTCCAACAAATCAATGTAGTAGCAATCACAGTATTAGTCCTCAGAGAGATGAGTAGTTGCGCTTGCAGTTTGCACATTCTCCCTTCCCGTAAACCGCAAGACAATGTGTATCATTCACCGCATTACACAGATGTATTGCGGTGGGACCACTGTGAACCGAGTGCTTCAATGCGCTACAAGTATGGTACATTACGGTGAAGCATACTATAGCACATCCGTTGCCGGCGGCCCGATGTGCAAGCGATGGGCACACAGCACGAAGATTTAGTTACACACACAGAAGTTCACGCTAGCACCCATTCATAAACCACATAAACTAGACGCTTTATGTGCACTGTTTGCTGTGGAGCTGACTTCGAGAGACATATCGCTATCTACGAAGCAGGCGGAAAAGTTCCATTCGCATCTGCGTGCCTTCGCAGGACACGGCGACCCCGTAGAAACTAACAATAGCGGCAACGTCCTGCGCAGAAACCACATAATCACCTTCTAAAAGGCTGCTGGGCAACATGAACACGGGCACAGGCAAATTTCACTGACGCACATAGCACAAGGGCCAAACCACAACCTATTTAAACGACACACTTACAGAAAACTTCACCTATGACTTCATGTTGTCTCCTATCTCATCTCGAGGAACTTGTCTCGTTGATCAGTTTACCATGAACCAACTAGCCCAAGCAAGAGTTTTACTTGTCTACTTCAAACAGGAAAAAGCGGCGACGACATGCAGACAAACCACATTACCTTCCACAAAGCTAGTGAAAAACACGAGCAGCCAGGGGCACGGCCGAAGTCCGCACGGGCAGAATGGAGCTCTCGTCGCGTCCATCACTTTAGCGGCACCTATTTAAAAATAATATACGGAGCCAAGCCAAATCATTATTTAGCGTCTATTTGGGTGAACCTAACGCTTTCGGGCCCTAAGCGTTCGAACGACCAGGGCACTATAACGCTTACCCCCCCTTTCCACTCCGTCGACCGGGTCGCAGGAACGGCGGCCTTTCCGTTTCCTGTTGTACAGCGCCACCTGTGGTCGCATACTTTCGTTCACGACGCCACCGCTATGCTTATTTCCGTAGCACTGTGGAAGGTACAGTTTCCCTTCTCTAAGTTTGTATAGGTGTTCTGTGGTACCAGCTGCACCGCAACGCACAGCGCAAAAGCGGAGAGCGACCACCTGACTGCCCTGACGGCCTCTGACCACAGAACATGGAGGAAGGAAAACAGAAGGAGCGCAGTTACGTAGTTTTTACCTCAAAACATAGCGGGGCTATGGTGGAGCTAGACCACCGTGGGCTAAACCATAGAGTTCCTCACTATAAACTCTATAGGCCATAGAGTTTCATATTAGTATACCTAGAGGCAAATCTGGCGCTGCGATCGTTCAACCATAATGGGAATGATGGGAAGTACAGGCTTCGGATTGACATTCTATTGACTGGCAAACTAGTCTACAAGAATTTTTTTGGCAGTTTTGGTTTCGCTCCAAGCGCAGTTGCTATAACCTGCAGTGGGACAGTGCAACGCAAAGCTCCCTGCCTTTGTTATGTTGCTCGGAGTGGTGATAGCGCGCTGGGCCAGCGACTGGGACGATGCTTGTGTCGCAGTGTGGCGTCGAAGCCGTGACGAGAAAGCGGCGGCATCGTAAACGTTGAAAGAACATGTTTTGAGCGTTTGGACCTTTGCTTGTTAAGTGTGTTAGGTTGGCACTGTAGCGTTACGTGCTTTATGAAACTTCAGAATAGGACAAAGAAGGCACTACTGATACAAGACATACACAGTTGTACTTCTAGTGGCTTGACAATCAAATTTTATTGAGGGCTTCATTATGTGCTCATTTATGTGCTCATTGAAATGCGTGTTTTAGGACTTTGAGAACACAAACTTACTTGTGGTAGGAAAGATAGCTGCTTCCTAGCTGTAGTCTAGTGTCGCACAATGGGTACCCGCAAAGCCACGCTGTAACGCTTCGGAAGAGGTACGCCAATATAAAATATGATGCAGCATACTCGTAGGAGGCCACTAGCGTCCTAGCTAGCACTGCAGCAGATGTGCTTAAAAGTACTTGAAGACGTTCAGCAATCGTGACAGCCGACGCAACCTTTCGAAAGAGCGAGAGAGTTCGCAAGTGCCTGTCGTCTGCGAGAAAAGTCTCGCGTTTGCAGCGAGCAGGCGTCGTAGCAGACGACACTTGTAGTTCCTCTCAAGGGCGCAACGCTTTGTCACAATACAACATTTTTATTTCCAGAAATACATGATGAGTATTTTTATATAAGTACTTGCACGGTTGTTTTGCTGTTGAAGAAATGAATAAATAATTATTCTTTGGCGTTAAATTGGGAACAGAATCGCACAAGTATGCATACCCTGGTGTGTCCTGGTGACAAACCATAGTAAACCTTGCTTCCATCTCAAAGTCATACAAAGTTTATGGAGCGTGTTGTACATTATATAACATACTGCAGAAATAGAATTAGATTTTACGCGATAATATTTGAGTATAGCTTTGTTTACTGCGCCAGAAACAAACGCCACTAGTCTAAAGACCGAAGTCAATCCGAAGCCTGTACTTCCCATCATTCCCATGTAGGTTGAGGCAACGCGCATGAGAACCCCCGTAGACACTAGCGCCACATTTCCCTCTAGGGTATTTTTAGAAACTCTATGCTATAGGCTAAACCACCGGCGAAGCGTGCCAAACGTGGAGCCAATGCATTGGTATGCATTGGTGAGGCAGCAGTCTGCGACAGCTGCAGGCAGGTATAAATGGCCTCTAAGATTACTATCGCGAGTTTCCAAGGAACCGATAAAACCCACTACATCATGCACTACATAATAAAACCATTTATTCTAGCCATTGTCTTTAAGAGGACACTAGTATGTTAATAAATGTTATATTTGCCTTGATTCTGGCATGTACCCACAAGCGATGGGTGATGTCCAAATCTACTCCTGATAAAAATCAATCTCAAAGGCCCTACTACATAGCGCTACTCATACAGTTTCTCACTACATTACCTAGAGGGAAATCTGGCGCTGCTGCGCTGTGGTATGCATGGGTGGGAACAGTAGGTCGTGATCCCGTCATTCCCATGACGGCACGGTGCCCCCTTAAGAAACTCCCATAGACGGTGGCGCCAGATTACCCTCTAGGTGTTATAGTGAGAAACTGGCGCTACTTTTGTTGACTGCACGTAAATAACATTACGTCATAAATGCCATGTTTTTACCACTATTTTTTACGTAAAATCAATGTTAGTATAAACAGCTCACTCATGTTTTTTTGCCATATTAGTTCACTCACGAGAAAACAGAAGCATGAACGGAACTTTTGGCGGAAGGGGGTTCGTTTTATCGCCTACGACGAAGGCGCTGCTGAGACGCTGTGGAGAGTTTCAGTCCTTTCACTTCGCTGTCACAGCGCTACTATAGCGCTACTGTACTGACTATACTTTATTATGCAATTCGTCAAGATCAACCACAGGAGCAGCAGCAACCCTTTACACACGCAGAAAATATGAAATAGTGTGTATATGTGCCTCGCCAGTGCAGCTGCATTGACGTGAAGCTGGTCAAGCCTTGCGGCACATGATGGCGTCGAAGCTCACAGCTACTGTGCGTGCAGTGGGCTCCAAGCGGCTCAACGTGCCACAACGGGCCGCGCTCGTACTTACCAAAACAGCGGTGGATCGCGTCAAGACTTTGCTAGCCACAAACAAAGACTTCATTGGGTTGCGAGTTGGCGTTAAACATCGGGGCTGCAATGGCCTTACGTACGTTTTAGACTACGCCACTGAGAAAGGCAAGTTCGACGTTGAAGTGCAACAGGACGGAGTCAAAGTTTTCATCGACACCAAGGCTCAACTAACACTTCTCGGCACAGAAATGGATTACGTTGAGACAGAGCTATCCAGCGAATTTGTTTTCAACAACCCTAACGTCAAGGGTACCTGCGGTTGCGGCGAGAGCTTCACTGTGTGACCTTTAATGTGTTTTGATGCTTGGGTGGTAGAGATTTTTTTTTTTTTTTTTGAATAGAATAAATTATACTGTTTCATTTTCTTTTTAGGTGTTTGACCAGCGGCTGACTGGTGCGAGCGTTGCAATGTAAAGAAATTTGTGAAGCAAACTTGCAAAACCAAGTTTTTATTTCCATTTACACCATTTAACAAGTGCTGCGACTCAGCCACGCTATAGCACAGTATCATACAGGTTTTTCTATTTCTTTTGACAATGTTCTCCCATGAAACTAAAATGCTGCTTTTCGACACAATTTGAATGTTTTGCACCACAGCAGTAAGCAGTTTAATATAAGAACAGCGCAAGAGACAGGGACAAATAATGACGCACGTGTTTATCCCTATCTCTCGCGCTGTTTTTTTAAACATGGCCTACCAACATGCCCAACTCAAAGCAGTAAGCGGAGCTGCAGAAAGGCTTAATATTCGTTGGTGAACGTAAATCATGAGCACCCACTTGAGCTTCAGAATTGAAGAAATACATCAGCCACAAACCAATGAGCATTTTTACTCTGAAAATGAATCACTTCAATAGATTTTAAAAGGTGCTCCAAAAGATGTTTCCACATTTGGCTTGTTCTCACTCAAGGTCATCCAAGAGAAATGCCTCTTGTCGGATGCGTTCGGAACATTCAGATGTTAAGTTCAAGCAGAAGTTCAGCACTGTACTAAAAATTTATTCTGTGTTCCACAACATGATCGCAGCATGGCATCCCTCGAAGGTTGTGTACACTGAGAACTAGGATCCAGACTCCACACTGTCTAAAACCCTGAAGCTCAGTGTTGCCAAAATCTCTTATCTGCAACACTTCAGCAATTGCAGCACGAAATGTGATTTGTCTTTCAAGAACCCATACTTTGGTCTCAAGCTGCCCTTGAGGATGCTGACAAAAAAGTGAGATCAATTGGTTGCAATTCGTACTATGTTGCCTACTTGACCTGTTGCTGCTCTGGCATTCTGAGCATGCAGTTCAATTCACCGGCACAATCGCAATTTTTACAGTTCACAAGTGTGCACAAGAGCTAAGGAGTACTTTCGAAATTCATTCCATCAATCTATCTATGAAAGATGAAATGGAAATGCTTTTGGTGCACCACAGCAAATAATTTTGGAGGATAACAAACAATGGGTTTCAAACCCAACAGCTTTCCACAATGGGAATCTTGCTCCAAGATGCAGGAGGGTACTTGTGGCTCTTTCACCGTTTTTTTTTTTTCGACCTGGTGGGTCTTCGTACATCACCCCTTTCTCTGGGTGCATTTTCTGTTTTCATTTCTGTTTTGTCTGGGATAAACAGTCCTGCGCATGGGGTGAACACAAAGACAAGTATTTTTGTAACCAACCATCCCTAGGAACTGACAGCCCGTTCCTGGTCAGCAGAGGGGCTGTCATCGTAAAATTCCCGTTCAACCGGCCGGCCACGAATGTACAGTGGGGCACACTTTCCCATGGCACAGTCATGTGTAATGTGCACACTTGTCACATCAGAACCTGGGATCTCGAACATAGGTTCCAGAAGGATGGTCTCCTACAAGCAAAACATGGAATGCTGTGATTAATGTTCATGCGACAAAGCATATTTTCCAATCTACTACAATGTCGGGACAGCTGGTCAAACACTGCAGCAAGGTTCAGTATGCTTAAACATCGAAGTACAACACACTAAAAAAAGACTGCAGTTTCAACAATCCTTTGGCTGCTCTAATAACATCTTTCCGAAATGCCTCAACCGCGTAACACATTCACTGCGACATGGGTCACAGCAGTTATTCCCTCTGTGCATCTGTACAGTGCTTTCCTGCAGTGTGCAAGCAAATCTTCGCTAGAAATTAATGGAGAGGAAAAATTGTTGCCTCTGATCTGATGCACTGTGCACCCATCTTTCTGCAACTTGAGGAAGTTTCAAAGAGCACAACTCCCTCACAGCTTGCACTATTTGTAAGAGGTAGCTGCACTGCACTCAACTGTTGAAACAAGTGCACTGAAAGCTAGCATTTTCAGAAATAAGTTTACCACTAAAGAGCGGTACATGACAAAAGCGTGACCAAATATGCAAAGCTGACTTGTTTTGTTTGTTGCAACGAGTGAGTGGTGGGCTTTAACAAACCAAAGCAACACAATAGCTTGAAAGACACCGTTGTGGAGTGCAGTAGATTAATTTTAATGGCATGGGGTTTTTAAGGTGTACCCAGAGTATGGTACATGAGCATTTCTGCATTCCACTCCAATCAAAATGGGGCCACTGCAGCTGGGAACGGCATAGTCATAGTAGGCAAATGGCATGTCGTTGATTACTTGAACTTGCAGTATCCTCAGCATAGAAGACACACCATGTGTTGACCATGAATATGCCTATCTGCAGTTGAAACAATGGAGACAGAAGTATTGAAGGCAGTTCTACAACATGTTCAAGGTCATGGCTTCAGACATCTAATAAGCAGAACATATGCGTGTTTCATGGCAGTGACCGCAGCTACTTTGCACTTATTCGAATGAAAGTAAGCCTTGCATATTTCTTGCCAATATCGTTGTTTATATGTGCTTATGATGAATACAGTCAACGTTCGATGTTCCAGACGGCCAATAATTCGGACTCCTTTACGGCACTGTCATGTACCCCATTGACCCAATGTGCAGAAACGTCAGAAATTTCAGACGATCAAACCTTTTATCGTCTGATTTTCTGGACTTTTTTACCCCTAACCAGAAGTCCAAAGCAGCACCCATCACCACCACCACTTTGATTATCTCGCGGCCTCAAACCCCAACCAAAGATGGGTAGGCGTGCCGACCGGCGTAGTTCACTGCTTCTCCGCACCACAACAGCAGGAGCAGCGCTGCAGTTAGGGGCCTGTCGTGAAGCACATGTCGTCTGCTACTCAGTCTGTTGTTATTGTGTGCCTGTAATATTTTTAAATAAATTACTTTCACACTAAAACTTGAAAGAAAGTGGTTAACATATGGCGAGAGAATGTATAAAGGTGTGAAGTTTCTTTCTAGAATGAGTCATGTTGAAAAGCAGTCTGTTCACACGCAGAAGGCATAGTGTGCTGCGCTCGCAGTCACGATAGTTCTCAGAGTTCACGTAAATCACGTAGGCGTTTAAGGAGAAAAGTGAATACTGTGAGTGATGTTCGTGAGTACCAAGCTCCTGAGGCTTCGAGCCAGAGTGAAAGTGTTCCTGCAAAGAAGAAAACTAGTGTATTTCATTGAGTGTATGACAGGCTGGAAGATTGTGCAGATTTTGAGGGTGTATCTGCAGCTGGATATTTTCAATGCTACCTGACGCTACGGCTTGCATATCAAAGCGAATTCTCCCCAAAATAAAAAGCTACACACTGACCGAATGCCGGCCGTTAATAGAGACAGCAAGCCACACTTGCACACGTCTCAAGCAAATAGGATGTGAATGAAAATGGCACGTGTTGTATGTATATACTGGCGCAAAATAAGTATATGTAGACAAGTGACGAAGTGAACCTGTTGAAAGAAGACCAACAAAATGATTCTGTGTGAGAAGCTTGAAGTTTTGCCAAGTATGACAACAAATATCAACATAGCAGCAGAAAATTCAGCATGAAGTGCAGTGGCTGCAGTTCAAAAGAAAACGACTGCCACGAGCACTGGCTTATGTTTCTTCCTTCCTCCATAGCTCAAGCCCACCAGATTGGTCGGTATTGAGCAGCGCAAGCTCGAACTCATGAACAGCACCATGAAGCTAGCCACTTGATCAGCTGAATTTTAATTCTTGCAAACTGAAGTGCCACATTTGTCATCATGAAGCAGAGAAGTGCTGAGCCACGCTTCCCGCCCGGGAGATGGCACACCTACCCATCTAGCCACCATAACCGTACCACACTCCTGCATGCTGGTCCACTAGCCATAGCCAGCCGTAGCACTGCGGCCACAGTATCGTATCAAAACCTCAAACCCGCACTCTTGCTCGCCAATCCACTGGCAGCCGCAGCCAGCCGTAACTATGGGCATAGCCCGTTGTGTTTATCCATATGTTGTTTGGTTAGCTTTGTGGTAGGTTGTGTGGCCGTGTTGTGCTTCTGTGCGCTCTCTTTGATGTTCGCTAAGAAGCTTCCCACTGTTTGGTGCTGTGCTTTTCATCAAGTAGATTCACTGCTGACAGTGATGGCGCCTACTATGCCTTCGTCATTTTCGCCCGTGGCTTCGAAGTGTGCAAAGCCAATCGTAGGCTGACGATCGAAAAGAAAGCTGCCATCATCAAGCAAGTTGAAAGCGGCCAGTCACAAGTCGATGTGGGCAAGAAATTCGTAATTCCAAAGCAAACGGTTTTGGATTTCATGAAAAACAAGTTGAAGATCTTGGAAGTGGCCGGAAAGTCAACTGGGGCTAAAAAAAAAATTCGAGTCAGGGTGTTTATCCAAAGCTTGAGGAAGTGCTCCTCGTGTGGCTAAATACCATGATCGCAAAGTGAATCCCGGTCTTAGGTAGTATCTTGAAGCAAAAGGCGGAGGCTTTTGCACTTCAAATGAACGTCGAGGATTTGAAGTTCAGTCATGGGGCAGCTCAGAAATTATTGAGAATTGCAATTACCCCAAGTTTAAGATGTGCAGGGAAATTGGCGCTGTCAATGATTCAGCCGTCACACAGTATCGGAATGAAAACCTACAGTCTTTGTTGCAGGAATTCGCACCTTAGAACATCTTTAACTGCAATGAAACTGGACTGTTCTAAAAAATGTTCCCAGAGAAAACACTTGCATTTGTTGGTGATCCCTGCAATAGTGGCAAACAAAGCAAAGAGCATGTGACCGTCCTTGTTGGCAGCAACATGTCAGGCAGCAAGAAGCTTCCAATGCTCCTCATAGGGAAATCGAAGAATCGAAGGTGTCCTAAGGGGGGAAACCCTACCTGTTCACAACAGCAATCCTGCAGCTAATGGACCAAGGCGTGATCCACAACCTGAAGCTTTTGTACAGGTCATGTGTGGCTCAGCCGCATGGCGCTGTGCTCGGACAGCGGCAAAAGTTTCACTGTTGACCTTAGGTCTGTTGTCGGCATGCTTGGGGACTTGTGGAAGGCACAAGAAGCGCTTCGCGACTGCTTTTGCCATTATGCCCTTCACACTTGGCACCGAGACGGTTGTCTCACCCGGAGAGAATGACAGCATGTGTGATCAATCTCCTTCTGTGGACTTTGTGTTCGACGACCTGTGCACTGCTAGCGTTTCGATTCAAACCAGAATAACATTTGACGGATTCACCAACACTGACAAAGATCTCGAACTGTATGCGGAGTTGACGCCAGCACTGATCATGCTATGATCAGTGTACAGTGATGATGTGATTTTGATTGAAATTGAAGGAAACATCATCACATGCAAGTGGAACACCATGCAAAAGAGAATCAACGATTTTATCGCAGGCTAAAGCAGTAACAGGCGATGTTGACCCAGCTGAAGATAGCACCAGCTACATTGAAGGCACCCACTGTCAGAGTTTTAGAAATTTTTATAAACAACTTTTTTCAGAGCCGCCTCAACAATACATTGGCAGAGTTGCACAAGTCTGGTACTCCATCATTGACCCTCTCCATTCAAGAAATACCTATGAAGTGTTGAGCTTTCTGCCTGCATTCTTTTTTTCAGACTGCACAATTTTTCGGACGTTTTCACAGTCCCTTGGGAGTCCGAAAACTTAAACGCTGACTGCATAGGTTATAACAAACATATATTTCACTGATGGATGTGACTTCGTTATAGCTAGATTTGATTGTACACTAAGTAATCATGCATCCGCAGCCAAGACAAAGGGCCTGAATATCAATCCTGTGGTCATTCTGAGGATCTGCATTTATGCACATAGTAACACCACGAAGGTTACTGGCATAACAGCAGGTCCTGTTGGATTAGGCTGCCTATTGCTGAATCAAAAACAATCACTTATCAAAGCTCCTTTTGTTGCTTTTCAAGAATCTCAAGAAAATTGAACAACTCTCTACGCCTGTCGCAGAAAGCTTTACAATGTAGCCAAAAAGAAGTTAGTATGTTGTGCTGCTCACCATGATTGCCCGCAGTCCTCTCGCACCGGTCTTGCGCTCCATGGCCAGATGAGCAATCGCTCTTAATGCCTCTGGCTCAAAGGTCAGTTCCACCTGAAAAAGGAATTCAAATTTGGAGCACATTCTCCAAGCCAAACTGTGTAACTCGTGGAGATTGTGGTGCACTCTGTCACTTCTGTGCAGGCGTTAGCTTATTCTGTCGTCCCTATGCCTCTACCTTTTCACCTGTGACGCTTATTGGGGTGGCTTTTTCCACAGACCCGTTTTCAGCAGTGGCGCATTACACAACCAACCACGCTGGCCGTGGCAGCATGATCAGCTGGGCGAGCACACGAGAGAACCTCTCCAGAACAGCATCAACTGCGTACATGTTTTTTCTCGCACCCGCCAACCCCTTTGTTTTGGGCTGCGCTCAGACCCGAGCTAGCCTATGGTGCCTCGCAGCTTTGACAAGTACTTGCCTGGTGTTGCACCTTTTCCGAATGCTATGCCAAAGAGCCGTGCCTAGTGCTTGTGCATGGTCATACTACACCAAGCCACACTTATCTGAGGCCCAAGCCAACGGAGATTGCCTTAGCTCTCATGAGCAGGCTCGCCGGTCATCGCGAGAGCATGCAGCATATAGCTACAGGGACACTTTTCTTTTAGCGGTGAGACGCGAAGAGTCATCCTCCCACAGCGATGTGCTAGCGACCGTCTTTTCTGTAATTTTCACCGTAGGAGTGGGGGCCTCCTTGCTTCCCATGCCACCTTGGGACCAGGCATCTGTGCAGTGTTGGGTGTCGCCAGAGGCAAGTATGCCTGTCTTCATTAACTCTTTGAGGGTCAATGCTGTAAATTTACGCTGCCAAAAAGAAGTCCCAGATGGTCGATGCCATATGTTTATGGCACCATCTACATGTTCTCCCATCTGTTGCTCATAGGGGTGCAATTAGATCAGTTCACAGGCAGGCACTGGTATATACAAACAATGCAGCTGCGTACAAACGATGCTGCCATGCCTATGTTTCTTTTCTCAAGACTCGGCTCAGAAAAAGTGATTGCCCCTCATTGGTGACAAAATGAAGGATTACTGCAAGTCTCTCGCCCGTTTGGTTTCTATGGCGGGCGCACAACCATCTAGTTTACTTGTGTGCGCTTACACACATGGCTCGATTACGCTAAGGGCGTGCGCGCTGGTTGCTCGGCTGCAAGCGATTCGAGCAGCGATTCCTCCGATGGTTGCTCGGCTGCAAGCGATTCCTACTCAAGTGCCGAATCAGAATATATCTATTTCAGTGTATCTGCATTTTTATTCCTATTATACATTAGGGTGTGCAAATATTTGAAAATTTTGAATATTATCGAATATGATATTTTTAATATTCGTATTCGATTGGATACTAATATTCAGAACAAATCGAATATATTGCTTGCCATGGGGGAGAAAACACGGTTCTTAGCGTTTATTTCTATCTAATCTAATGAAGTGTATATGAATTTCTGCTGAATTTTGCAATAATTTCATGCTGCTGGTGAAATTTCACCTGTAAAACATGCTTAGCCACTGGACGTCTAAGCTGTGCAGAATAGCCAGCCCCTCAGTCGCAAGGGGCACGGGTTTGTGAACAGCGAGGGTGCACTCCTTTGCTGGTTCCACCCCCAATTCTGAGCTTATTGCTTGATAGAAAATGCAATGAGTGACAACTGGTACAGGGTCAAATGTCTCTGTGCTGAGGTGAAATTGATGCGGTATGCTAAGGTACAGGTTGGCGAGAACAGACAACTAGCAGAAATTATTCCATCCTTCAAAGCTAACATGAGCCAAACACAAAAGCTTTGAGTATAACGGCTAACTAGTTTAATTTTTTTACCAATGACAATGCAATTGCAATGTTCCAAAATGTTAAAATAAACCAACTTGCTAATGAATGCATGTGTATATCATTATTTGATATTTGATGCTAAGTATTTATAATTGAATCGTATTCAAACATTTTTATATTCGCACACCCCAATTGTAAGTATTTATGGAAGCCCATCTGTGCTCATGAATAAAAAATGCATGTTTACCTACATAAAATATTTTTGGTCACTTTATGGTCAGTCTAAAGAAATTGCAGCAGAGATTTTTCAAAATAGGATTAGTTTGAAGATTTTAAATCTGCAATAAAGAAATTTGACCATAAGAGGGTCACATTAGGTAAAAAAAAAAATTGACCCTCGAAGGGTCAACCTAGGGCTATACCGAGTTTCTTGACATGCAGCACTCGGCACCTTTTGCAGGCTGAATGCGCACAGAGTGGCACGCTAGACTATGCGAGATGGCCACTGACGTGGCCCTGAGGCTCGCTAAGCCCAGACCCACAGTGGTCGGCACTCCTGTGAGATGCTAGGCCCCACAAACTATACACAGTTACAGTTCAGTTGTTTATTCGAACAATCCAAAGGGCACAATGGCTACAGGGATACTTGGCAAAAACACATGGAAAGAGTTACTAGTTAGATGAGTAAATAAAAGACTGAACTCTTTTAGTTTAATTTTGCACCCAAACCATGGCTCAAAGGCATGGCTATAATGTCACGTAATCAAAGCATTTTCACACGTTAGGGTCATTTTTTGCACAAGAAAAGCCCAGTTCACACTCTTGTTTGTTTTTGAGTGAAAATTAAGTACTATGTATTAGTAAAGGATCAGTTATCTACAGCAAGATTGTGCCGGGATATGACATCATAGGTTGCTGGTACAGAGACTAAAGTGGCATGACTACCACGTTTTCGTTTCCACTTCCTTTCTGGCACACCAAGCCCTTCCGCTTCCTGCAAGGCTGACCTATTTACAATTCCACAAGTGTAACCCGCCAATGCTTCCCTTTAGTGTTACTTTAAGTGCCAAGAGCAATGTTCAAAGAAATCTGAACTTTTGTGAAAAGTATTAAAATACTGGTTTGCTGAACAAAGACTGCCTATCTTGGTGTTAAAACAAAATATATTTAGAGGACTTCTAAATAGGTTTCTTTATCTAAGGTGCACAGGTGCAGCGTGTAGAGCACTTACCAGATGCAAAAGAATGCTCATATACTATAGAGCAACCAGTGTCTTTTTTTTAAACTAATTCAGGCAAGCAACCATGCCAAGCATGTTACTCAACAATGTCGACTAAAGTATGCAATCCTGTTGTATATTTAGAGAAAGTACAAAGCAATGGTGAGCACAAAATCTTATTTTTAAAGATGGTAAGCATGCAGATGCACTTAATTTATGCATGCGTGTGTGCCTTGCATCTCCCCGAGTGCATGTGAAGGCGACATGGTCTTGGAAAATGTTTGTGAGAGGACGTCGCTTAGGCAGTGCCCTAGAGGTGCTAGGTGAAAACAAAGCTTTGGAGTAAATTGTGGTTCAGAGCTCCTCCAAGGAGGCAACCCACCTTGTCCATGCCAAAGAGCATCTGGTACTGGGGCACCAGCGCATTTCGCGGCTCCGTCAGAATCTGCACCAGCATGTCCTCACTCAGGCTGTGGAAAGGCACCAGCACAGGGAAACGCCCCACAAACTCAGGTATCATGCCAAACTCAATGAGGTCCCGGGCCTCCACACCGTGAAGCAGAGCATCACGTTCGGCGTTGTCATCACTGGCACTGGAGTGGGGCGAGGCATTGGCCAACCCTGCCTGTGAGGCGGCCCGCCGCCCTGGAGAGTCGAGTGACGGGGCACAGAAACCGAGATACTGCGAAGAGAGGCGAGGAAACACGAACCACCATCGCTCCACCTTACACTTCGACCACACAGAAATAGCCTCAGCCGATTTCAAGCTAGAATGCACTGCACGTACAGAGTCTGCATTCTACGACCCTGCATTAAATTGGCCAAGAACAAATCCAGAAACATGTTCAAGGCCATTCACATAACCACCATTCAGTTACCATGCCAGTTCTTTAGGTATGGTTCAATCAAAAGAGCAGACCTTTGATTATATTAAACTGCTTAGGTGCCCTTTGTTTGCATCCTGCTAGAACCTGTACAGTTTGTCACAGAAGTGTAAAGGCCACAGCTCGTCCTCACAATACAGTACCAGCTCCTTGGCAGTAGAACTGCAGTTAAACCGTGATATAACCAAGTTGCTAAAATGCGCAATTTGCTTCGTTCTATGGAAATTTCGTTGTATTGAAATTCGACCTTTCATGCAAATAAGTACAGTCGTCGGCCAATTTTCTTCCAGAGAATGAGGCCGTAGAATTTTCCAAATTATCAGGCAATCGAAAAAAGCAAATTTGAATAAGCAAACAATTCATTATGATAAATCTTGAACCATGTTTGGTCCATGCTTAACAACAACAAAAAGGAAAGCGGCTCAGTAGCCTAATTAGTGGCTACTTAGCGAATATGGCGTTGCGCTGCTAAACTCGAGCTCACGGGTTCAAACCAGGTCGCAAAATTTGATAGAAATAATGTGGAAAAACACCCGTGTACTTCTGTTTAGGCGCACATTAAAAAACCCCATGTTGTGAGAACTGAACAGGGTGCTTCATAACCTTATAGGGAGACGTAAAATGCCAGAATTTGTTTAAAAAGATAAAAAAAAGGCAGCTCCAGCCTTCGGAATTTTTTCTAGAGTCTCATATATATTTGATGCCTGAATGTAATGCCATTCTGAACTGTATGTCCGCTCAACTAAGCAGCTTCTGTATTATAAACGGCTGCTTTCCGCTATCCAATGCACTATCATAAGGACATTAATGAATCAAAAGAACAGCATGCCCCACATACACGTGCAGATCTTTCCAGATCTGCTCTGTTCACTGAAGAAGACAAGTGTGGCACCACACTGGGCACCCAGTTTTAATGGGTTGCAGACATGACTGTCAAATGTTTCGCTTGCCTGAATCAAGTTAGCAGATTTACAGGCTGCCCCAAACCGGGGCGTTTATACTGAATGACAGCTGGGAACTTGTTCCGCAGAACCCATTAGCACCCACGCATTAGTTCTCTCAGGAACTGGTGCGCCTCTGCGCAACAGCCACGACTCTCCAGCAGTACAATCATTCGGAATAAGAGTCCTCACTTGCATCGGCCCCTCACCTTCGAGGCTTCAAAAGTCTTGTTATGCGTTGCATTCGAATGAAAACAGCTATTATTTTTAATAGTGAATTCTGAAGTCGAATACGATTTGGACAGCAAGCACCACTCAATTAGACTATATGTTTTTAATTAATTTTGCTTGCCAGCACGTTGAAGATCGCCAGACAAGCTACGCAAATTACATTGATAAAGTCTTCCCCGTCTCCCCGATTCGGTTTGAGTACATAAGCAATATTTTTTCCTTAACATTGTTGTTCATATTAACATCCAGTAATTGCCTTGATTCCTTTCCTCGGAAAGTCGACTGGTTCACCTGGGGCTGGTGCAGCTTTTAAAAGAAACACGCTTATTCCAGTCAGGGGCTTTCACTTTTTCAATCAGTGCATTTTGAATATCTGATAATTTTTCTCTTACATATATGTTGTGAATATATATGTCTATGTATTCTTAGGTTTACCTAGAAGCACATTAGTCATCTGCATCTTCTTGTGCCACGCAGTCAACCTGCTTTATTTCACTATAAAATTGTTGTCTTTGATCATTGTCCCTGATCAATATTCCACCAACAAGAACAGCACATGAAATGACATGGTATCAATAAAAACTTTTTACGTAGCTTCATGTCGCAGATAAGCAGCTTTGTGGCAAAAATGACGTGTTACATTTAGAAAACTGTGTTAAAAACAGCACTTCAACTGGCTAAACCTACAATTGGTACCGGCCGATAAGAATCGTGGGCACACCAGGGCAAGTAAAACCCTCAAAAATTTTACTGCACAGACTTTCTGCGAGAAAAACTGGGTTTCTGCCAGCGTCCGCGCAACAAACGCGCACTCGCTAGCAGACGACGCACTAGACGACAGCAAAATTGAAGACATCACGTTGTATAACCCATGCCTCAAACATGTATATGTAGCAAAAAGGTGTCAATATAAATTTGCAGTTGAAATAAAGCACCATTATAAGAGCGTATGCACGCAATCGGTCTCATGCCCGCAGTGAAATTACGTTGAATATGCCGTGAAGCATGTCAACGCCCCAATCCAGTTCGCTCGCAGTGCCCTCGCACTATTTTTCCACACGCAGCGCCTCAGCGGGAGAACGCCGTTCAGCCCACTCGACCACTGTCTAGTACACTCTAGTGTGCAGGGTGTGATAGGATCTTATCGCACTTGGACTTTATATGGAACATGACGTGGCTCCATTTTGGCGATCACTCTTGTTATGCAGCTCACGATTTGAGAGGTGCGTTTGCAAGTCACCCCTTATAATTAAATCATTTGACCATCTGCGTCCGTGGAAGTTTTCATTTATTGTCTTGGGATTGCTTTGTGGCGGCAGTGAAATTTCATTATAGTGAAATCGCATACGAACACACTTATATTAAGGTTATATTGAGGTTCTAAATAGATGGTGTTCTATGGACAAGAGGTTATAAAAACTTAGATACTTCATTATAGTGGCAATTCAGTGGTACTTTTGCTAAAAGTAATCCATGATTCAGTAAGAATTTGCAACTCTGGAAAGGCTGTTTATTAGGGGGTGGGCGAATATTAATTTTTGTGAATATGAATTGAATACACATAGTAACTATAGAAGATTGAACAGTCACATCCAGATGCATATATTTACAGCAGGAATATTTGCTTTGGCATCATTTATTTGTTACCATGCCTGTACTCACTAGTGCAAAAAAGGCCATCAGCTATCAGGGACAAAGGATCAGTTTTATAACAAGATTACTAATTGACATTAAAAAGCCACATGAATAGCCTCTCGGTATATGTAGAGCTTAGCTGCAAAGAAGTTTTCCAAGAATGAATGGCTGCTATATAACTAGCTTTCTAAAAACGTTAAATAAATGGTTGCTAAATAAAGATCAGAAGTTGCCGGAAAAAAAAAAAAAAGCTGCGGAAGGTCCTGTGTAAACTGTGTAAACATGTAAACTGGCCCGTTGCAATACGTAAAAGATAAAACTGCCACATGACTGGACTTTCAAAAGCACTAAGTGACTATAAGCAGCAATCATGGTTGTCATGTAGGCTTCTACCGAAAAGCCGAAAACGAAGCTTGCATTACTCATTTTGAATCAGCATTGACTCAAAGCTTTTGTTGGCTGTTTTTTCACTTCTGATAACCTTCAATCCACTTTTAGTAGACAGAGAACCACAGCAAGACTTTAACAGTAGATTGTTGCAAAATATTTGGTTAGCTTCAACTATTTGAAAATGCCAAATAGTTATTTTTCAGATACAAATATGAATAGCTTTTGTATAATATTCAACTGGTATTCGAAACTTCGGATATCCACCCACCTTTACTGTTTATTTATTAGCATATGCAATACCAGAAAAGAAATGCTTGAAATGCTCCTGACTGTGTGAAACAAAGTTATCCATGCCATTCTGTAGACCAGGAAAAAAGCCTTGTTAACCAAAGGTTACATAAAATGTGGTAACGTTGTCCCTGACCCCTCTTTCTATTAGAGTAAAAGCAAGGTTGATAGTACCTTTTCATTGCGCCGGCGTCCAACAATGCGGTCAAGGCCATTGAAAGCTCCGGAGGCCACAAAAAGCACATTCGTTGTATCAACAGTAAGGGCGTCGCCCCGAAGCTTGCGAGAGCTGCGTTCAGGCACGCTGACCAAGGTACCTTCAAGCATCTTCAGCATGCCTTGCTGCACCCCTTCTCCACCCACGTCTCTCAGCTGATGGATGCCTGGCACAGCTCCAATCTTGTCGACTTCATCCAGGAACACTATTCCTGTGCAGGCCAGGGAATGCCACTATTTTGCATCCTCTGATGAACTAATGTAACAGAAGCAATTAATATGTCAACCACCATTTCTTAGAGCCACACAGTTTCTTACTGTAACCTATAGGGATAACACATTGCAGTTCTGTTGTCCGCTTACAAATGCACAGAAGTAAGGGGTTTGGAATGGCATATTTCTCATGAGCCAAGACACCTTGAAAACTTGTCTGGCAACCAATGTTCCTTCCTTCACAATGATTTAGCCTTTACTAAAACAGCATATAAAATCCTGTTCTTTCACTGTTGTATAACACTGCATAACAAGCACATATGCGTGGGCTTGTGTGCACTTAACATGAGCAGCAATGACAGGCCCCCAATGTATAGAAATGAGGAGGGAAATCGTATGTCTCACATTTTTTTCATTTACTCGTAGTACTTCTACACGTGACTAAAGATTAAACACACTTCACTATATTGAGGTTCAACATACGTGGTGTTCTAAGGACCATAAGCTATATAAAGTTAAATACTTTGCTATGCCGAGAATTTCATTATATTGAATTTTGTTATATACAGTATCAAAGTTTAACTGTATATGCAAAGTTTTACCATTTGACAACATACTGCGGCATTAGTTTTGGATAAAATGGTCTTCAGATATAATGGAACTGTTTCACTGTATTATTACGGTCCGTTCTAATGAGCATTGACTGTATAAGGAAAAAAAGAAATTCCTTTTTTGCAAGCGAGGAACCAACTTTTCTTATATTTATAAACATCTTCATTCATTCATTCATTTATTATACTCTCAAGGCCTGTGAAGGCTTTACAGAGGGTAGTGGGTTACAGGTAAATTCAAACAGTAAGTCTTATAAGAGAAAAAAAAAATACAACTAAAAATACAATTTGGCAAATAATTCAGTAGGAATACAATGAACAATTACAAAAGCTATTACAAAAAAGGACAAGATATACAAGTACATTAAACAGCATTCTAGCAAGTAATGTTGGTTAAGGCATCACAAAAGAAATTATTGCAGATGGATACAATGTTTGCGGGAAGGTGGTTCCACTCTAGTGATGTCCGAGGTACGAATGACTGGGAAAATGTATTTGTGCTGCAAGAATGGACGTGAACCTTGTAAGAATGATCAATGCGACGAGTTACGTAGTGTGAATGGATAGATCACGCAGTGTTGTATGGTGAAAAATTTTGTGAAATAATGATAAACGGGAAACTTTACATCGAGCTGCAAGTGATGGAAGAGAAAGGCTAGTTTTCATGGCTGTTACACTGGCAGTTCTGTTATAATTGCTTGCTATAATTGCTATTATTATTAGCTTTAATTGCTATAATTGCTATTATAATTGCTATAACTGCTTGCTATGTCAAGGTTTTATGCAAATCTCACAACTATTCAAACTATTCACTTCGAATTCATTTGACACTAATTAATATTCCCTTTGACATTGCTTCAAATGAAAAAAAAAATAGTATTCACACAAGCCTAGCACATCGTAATACTGAGAGCAATTTGTGCTTTGACAACACGAAAATGACATCAGTGGCGATATTCAGGCTGAGTATCAATTACTGCGCAGATTGCATTGGCATTGTTCACAGCAAACTTGCCTTGCTGCGCTCTGTCCACATTGAAGTTTGCATCCTGAAGCAACTTGGCAATGACTGACTCGATGTCTTCCCCAACGTAACCAGCCTGTGTCAACGTCGTGCAGTCACAAATGGCAAATGGCACATCTAGGCACCTCGCTATTGTTTGGGCTAATAGTGTCTTCCCTGTAGGGTACAGAAACACAGTTAGATGAGAAATGACTTTTTAAAATTCTTCAAGTGCAACAAGAACACTGAGTACACTCAAGCCTGGCTTCAGACTGTTGCAGAAAAGTCAAATCAGCATGTGTTTTAACACAGATGCTCAGGCAGGCAAGAAGCATGACCTCCAAAATGTACGAGAACATTAAACAGAGCAATAAATGATGCACCACATCAGAAAGCAGAGTCTCAATGAATAACTTCATATTTACTGAAACCAGCAGCAGGAGTCAAGCTAAATTTTGTTTGCATTAGGAATAAAGAAATGATAAGACACAAGTGTTTAACTCATCGGCGTTGTCGCATGCCATCTCACTTTGGGACGATGTTCCTGATGATATCATCGCCATTACAGATTGCGTAGCATTCCATGGCTGTCTGCGTGAACATTTCATACCTAAATAGCGTTCCATCTGTACAATACTTGTCGAAAACCTGATTCACTTGTTTCTGACGTGTTCTGTCGCACTTTTCTTTTTCCTTGTTAAATTTAATTTTATGTTAAGCATTGTATAACTTGCTTTAATCTGTCCACCTGTATTCTCGGTTGACCATGTTCTTACTTATTTTTTGCGTGTACATTGCTTATACATTGCTGAATAATGGACATGTCCTCTGCTACAGAGGTCTCCTAGATAAGAAGCAATACGGGGTACGATTCCTAATCCATAACGACATAGCAGGCAACATTGACAAATTCCACAGCATTAACCCTATGATTTTTTTTTTTGTTATATGCAATCACCCAGGGTCGATTTTTTTTACTGCAGATTCCAATTCTTCTGAGGAACCTATTTTGAAAAAAATTTACCATAATTTTTCTACGGTGACTGTAAAGTGAGAAAAAAATATTTTGCGTTGGTATATATGTACTGTTTATTCATGAATAACAACAATAAAAAAGGAAATAAACTTATAAGAATTAAAATTTTCATGTGTTGTTAGAAGGCTTAAAAATGACTTAGAAACATAAGGCTTAGAAAATGTGCACATGAGAATATTTTGCAAGTGTCAAATGTTCCTGCTCTTACACTAATATTTACATCCATAGCGTAATCAAATTACGTAGGTGAGCGCACTCAAGAAAACTGTGGTTGTGTGCCCGTCAAAAAAGCAAAACATGTGGCAAACTTCTGCTGATCTTCATCTTATCGACAACCAGAGGCAATTAGTTTTCACGAGTCTCCAAAAAAAGAAAACAAAAGGAACGCATGCACGGCGGCATCCTTCCTATACTCACCTCTGTGAGCACTAAACAAGCGAGAAACAGGTAGTCACTTTTTGAGCGATTAGTAACGAGACGGCCATCAGTTTTTGGAGTGCAAGAAGCCGAAACCGCCGCCTGCCCACGCGCGCACCAATGCGTGAGCGGTAGTATATAAACGGGCCAGAGCAAACTAGCTCTAAAACAAACCATGCAATGAAAACCGAGAAAGGGCGTCACGAGAAAAAAATTCCCTGTATTCCTACATAATGGCAGCACATGCCAGAAAAGAAAAAGTTAGGATTTTGCCACACGTTTAAAACATGCAGACGGTGCCGTAAATATATGGCATCGACCATTCTGGACTTTTTCGCGGCGCCGTATATTTATGTCATTGACCCTCAAAGGGTTAATGAGAGGGTAGCTGTAGTCGTAATGAAACTTAATAAGAGGTATAGATTAAAGGTAGTACAAGCCTACGCTCAAACATCCAGTCACGATGATGAGGAAGTAGATCAGATTTATGAAGTTGTTGAATTTGCGATGACAAAAGTACAAACTCAGTATACTGTAATAATGGGCAACTTCAATGCAAAAGTGGGGAAAAAGCAGGCTGGTGAACACGCAATTGGCAACTACGGCGTTGATACTAGGAACGCTAGAGGAGAGATTCTGGTAGAATTTGCAGAAAGGAATAAGCTTCGAATAATGAACACCTTTTTTAGGAAGCGTAGCAACAGAAAGTGGACCTGGAAAAGCCCTAATGGTGAAACAAGAAATGAAACTGACTTCATACTTTCTGCTGATCCCAGCATAGTGCAAGATGTAGAAGTGATAGGTAGGGTAAAGTGCATTGATCATAAGTTAGTGAGTGCTAGGATTCACCTCAATTTGAAGAGAGAAAGAGCAAAATTTGTCAAGAAGAAACAGGTCAACTTAGAGGCAGTAGGGGTAAAAGCAGACAAATTCAGGCTGGTACTTGCAAACAAATATGCTGAATTAGAACGGAGAGATGATGATGACATAGAGCTAATGAATGAAACCGTAACTAGGCTGACTTCAGAGGCAGCAACTGAAGTGGGAGGCAAGGCACGAAGGCAACCAGTAGGCAAGCTCTCCCAAGTAACAAAGGACCTAATAAAGAAACGACAAAGAATGAAAGTGTCCAACTCAAGAGATGAACTGATCAACAAGGCGAAAATAAGTGATATTCGAAACTATAACGTGGGAAAGACTGAAGAAGCCGTAAAAAATGGACGCAGGCTGAAATCAGTGAGAAAGAAACTTGGCATAGGAAAAGCCAAGATGTATTCACTGAAAGATAAGCAGGGTACTATCATCGGCAATCTCGAAGATATAGTAAAAGAAGCGGAAGAATTCTATACTCACCTGTACAATACCCAGACGAATCAGGCTACCTCCACTAGAAACAGTAATGAACAGGATACAGAAACTCCTCCCATAACAAGTGATGAGGTCAGAAGGGCCTTGCAAGACATGAAACAAGGAAGAGCGGCAGGAGAAGATGGAACAACAGTCGATTTAATCAAAGATGGAGACATAATGCTTGGGAAACTGGCGGCTCTTTATACGAAGTGCCTATAGACTGCAACGGTCCCAGAAAACTGCAGGAATGCAAACATTATACTAATCCACAAAAAGGGAGACGTTAAAGAATTGAAAAATTATAGGCCCATTAGCTTACTCCCATTATTATATAAAATATTTACCAAAATAATCTCCAATAGAATAAGGGCAACACTGGACTTTAGTCAACCAAGGGAACAGGCTGGCTTCAGGAAGGGATACTCTGCAATGGATCACATCTATGTCATTAATCAGGTTATCGCGAAATCCGCAGAGTACAATAAGCCTCTCTATATGGCTTTCATAGATTACAAGAAGGCATTTGATTCAGTAGAGGTACCAACAGTCATAGCGGCATTACGTAATCAAGGAGTACAGAACGCTTACGTAAATGCCGTGGAAAATATCTGCAGAGGTTCTACAGCTACCTTAATTCTACATAAGTAAAGCAGGAAGATATCTATAAAGAAAGGGGTAAGGCAGGGAGACACAATCTCTCCAATGCTATTCACTGCGTGCTTAAAAGAAGTATTCAAGCTATTAAACTGGAAAGGCTTATAGGAGTAAATATAGACGGCGAAAATCTCAGCAACCTTTGGCTTGCCAATGACATTGTTCTATTCAGCAACAATGCAGACGAGCTACAACAAATGATTGAGGACCTTAACAGAGAGAGTGTAAGAGTGGGATTGAAGATTAATATGCAGAAGACAATGATGAATAGCCGGGCAAAAGCACAAAAGTTTAGGATCGCCAGTCAGCCTCTAGAGTCTGTGAAGGAGTATGTTTACCTAGGTCAATTAATGAGAGGGAACCCTGATCATGAGAAGGAAATTCATAGAAGAATAAAAATGGGTTGGATCGCACACGGCAGACATTGTCAGCTCCTGACTGGAAGCTTACCATTATCATTGAAAAGGAAGGTGTACAATCAGTGCATTTTACCAGTGCTGACATATGGGGCAGAGACTTGAAGACTGATAAAGAAGCTTGAGAACAAGTTAAGGACAGCACAAAGAATGATGGAATGAAGATTGCTAGGCATTATGAGACAGAAAGAGAGCGGTTTGAATCGGAGAGCAAACGGGTATAACCGATATTCTAATTGACATCAAGAGAAAGAAAATAGAGCTGGGCAGGTCATGCAATGCGCCGGTTAGATAACCATTGGACCATTAGGGTGACAGAATGTGTACCAAGAGAAGAAAAACGCAGTCGAGGACGGTAGAAGACTAGGAGGAGCGATAAAATTAATAAATTCGCAGGCATTAGTTGGAACCGATTGGTGCAGGACAGGGGTAATTGGAGATCGCAGGGAGAGGCCTTCGTCCTGCAGTGGACATAAAACAGGCTGCTGCTGCTGATTATATATATATAGATGGATTTGTCACCACATGTTATAATTAACCACGTAAAGCGTCCATTATGCTGTGCTCTGATGAGGAGCCTGTAAGGTACTGTGAATAAATAAATAAATAAATCTCTGTGTGTACAGTCTAATGCCGCAATACATTTTCACCTTTCCCTTTTGAATGCAAATGAAAGATATGAGGCAATGCGTTTGTATGGTGAACCTGACTTTGCTCAGATATGAAGGAAGCAAGATTATGGCATACATGCACATAAAAAAGAACACGGGGCATTAAGCATTGCTGATTGATGAGCACAATTATGACACTCAGTATGCATGCAATGAACGTATGTTTTCTATCATTTTCATATGTAATGTGGCCTGCCTCCCGATATATCATTCAAATCCTAAGGCGATGGCATTTGGCAAGAGCCAGTTTCCTACATCTACTGCTAGCTCTAGTCAGCTCTCAAATTTCAATTAATTTTCAATTTACAAAAGGTTCGTTGTCAGAAACTTAAAATTTGCTATTCCAGAGCACCAATCTACCAATTTAGCTTAACTTAACGTCCGCATAATGTACCTCTGACGTTCATCAGGAAGCCCTTCCACAGCAGCAGCAAGTTTATTTCCCGATCCCTCATCTGTGCGATATAGTCAGCCACAGCTAGAGTAGTGGCTAACTGCTCTAGCAGCGGCACACGCAGGGCAAGTGTTGCAAGCACAGCATCAAATATCAATAAACTTCAGGGTGCCTTTAAAAAGCAAAACACTTTTCTTCTATAACAGTAATCCACTTACTGCCTGCCATGAATTCAAAAGAAATCGCACTCACCTGACCCCGTAGGCCCTAGGAGTAAGATATTGCTTTTCTCAAGCCTTATCTCGGCATCGGAAGCATCTAGGACATCTGTCCCACGTGTGCCGTGGCCATCAGCGTCGGTGCCATGAGCTGTGGGTGACGGCGGCTGACCCTGGATGCCCAGTCCCAGAGCACTTCCGTGAGTGATGCCCGAAATGTGCAGCAGGTCTGCTGGCAACAAGCAGTACACAGACAAGAAAACTGGCATTCAGTAGCACCACAGAATTCAGTCATGACAATGCTGGTTAAAACAGCATACAAGAGGAGATTCAAAAGTTCAATTAATTTTGAAGGAGGAATTTCTGTACAATGTTCCAGTGGTGTAGCCAGAAATTTATTTCGTGGGGGGAGATTCCCCGCCGACAACTACCAATCCTCCCATTCCTTCATTTCTCTCTCTTCATATGTATATGGAGGTTGTACACTCCACAAAGACAAACTCCTAGCACTGCCTGGACAAGAATGCTTTAACGACGAGGATGCATGTTTTTGTGTTGCCGAAACAACACTTCGCTTAACGTTTGACAAAATTTTTTCATTGCTAAGGTGTGAGCCACTTCACCTCAAATTATTCTATCATCCTTATGCTATGTTTAAAAATGAGAATATTAAAAAAAAGAAATTTCATTTACCAACTGATGCACTTATATGATGTAAGGTCGATGACTTAGCTTTTACATGACTTGGAAAACCGAACAGTGCTAAAAACGAGGCCAAACAATACCAACGCGGTGCACTATCGTGTGTCTTCTTGTTTACAGGCCAGACTTGTTGCAGCCTAGCTAACAGTGAAAATAACCGTTGTTTCCCAGCCTGATCTTCTAGTGAGTGGTATGGCCACGTACGGAAGATGGCAAGCACTATTTTGCAAGTCACCTATCACTCAATCGTGCTTTTAGCGTTGCGGGCATGCTATATTATTCTAGATTTAAAAATACAAGAATGAAGCTTTATGCTAGAACTTCAATAGTATCATATGATGCAAGTTTCACTTGCTTTTGGTAATCTGCTGTCTGACTTGCCTGAAGAGATCTTTGGGAGTAACTTGGGATCATAGTATTATAGTCAACTTGGGATCATAGTATTATAGTCATCACACGATGCATACTGCTATTTCATCACACTCGAGCATTGATGAGGTAGACAGTCCGAAGCAGGGCTGCTTCCTGTTTAGAAGCCTTTGTGAAAATTACGGCATCCATAGTTCGTAGTAAAATAAGGGCCAGCTGGTAGCTCCGAGAAATTTGAAAGCGTTGTGTCTTGTGGCACCAGTCTATTCTAAAAACTGCCGAGATGTTTAGTTAGGATGGGCTCTCTGCGGCAAGTAGCACGTGCTATGACGGGGCAAGTGAGCCTCAGCTAGGCGAACGGCCACGGCCGTCTGACGTTGAGCGATCAGGCAGTGACGAGATGCTCTCCCTATGGGCATAATTATCCATCAACTTTGTTCTTGATAGCTTTTATGCACGTCCCTCCCCCCTCCTCGTATCCATCACCCATGTGAGTCGCCTGCCTCACATGGGTGATGCCTTATTGCCTCACATGTGCCATATGAGGCAATAAGTATGCTCAACCTTCTCAGAGGTTATGAAGTATGGTGCACAACAACGTCTCAAGCAAACACCTCCCCGTGTGTGTTCTGTGTGCTATGCAGAAAAACAGCAGTGGTGCACACAAGGTAACGTTCAACATCAACTCACCAGTCTGATGTTGGACTGAACATGGAAGAAATTAAGCATTTGCCATCAGCAACATCGCTAATTATCGTCAATCAAAGCAAACAGCACGGAAAGCTTTCCTTACATCGATTCCCACTTTGAGTGGGATCTGCACTTTCTTTTTTTTTTTTCGATAACATCTGGATAACATCTTGTTAGTAAACAAGTCGCAAGAAGGTCGGGTCATAATAGCATGGTTATGAGCGCCAGAGCTTGCGGTGCAGATCACACCAGAGCAATGCCTCGATGTGGCTCACACCGTTTAAGATTTGCATGTGTTGTGTCGTGCGGTGCCTAAATCTTGGACGCCATAGCTAACTGCACTTAGCGCCCGTAGCTGGCGTCCACAATTTAACAATAAAAATGTTAAAAGATACGGATATTGGTCCTGAGCCAAAAAAAGAAAGAAAAGAAAAGTCAGTTTCACCACAAAGGTGGAGCATTGATGGCGATAGCAAAGAGACTACACGAAGTAAAGTTCATAGTTTTATTGGTGTCAAGTGAACTCAGGCAAACATTAACAGATTTTGCTCGATGACCACGAACTCGCAGTCACAATGTGAACAAGCACTTTGTACTGAGTCTGTCGGAAACTTGAGATTACGCGACAGCTGGCTCTAGATGCGCGGGAACAACAAAATGTATGTGAAGCCCACCATCCATTCCGGCTTGCCACAGAGAGATTAATGGCACAAGGCCCGTACACGGGTGCGAGCAAGGAGGAGAAAGCAGGAGTGTTCCTGCCCACTATCTCCCCCAATGTGTGCTTGATCACGTTACCATGCGTTCACTCACTCCCCGTCCCTCTTGTGCAGAAGGAATCGTTATACACATATACGCTCCAAGAATTATGCCTTAAGGGCAAGTCTTTATCGCAAAAAAAAAAGAAGGAATCGTTAGCTATCGTGTTTCTCCAAGTTGTTTACCAACATGACTAATGGAACAGCGGTGTTTCCTGCTCTAACTTTTCGTGCAGAAAAGCGCTTGAAATAACTTTTGCCTCGGCCAACATAGTTTTTTGCTATATTTACAAGCCATACAGGCTACAAGAACATCTAATGGATACATTGTTGTGCCAAAAAGGAAAATAAAGACTTGGGAGGGAGAGTATAAAACGACAGATCGAGCGCTGAACTTCGCCTGATTTTATTCTTACAGCAGGGCAGTGCCCTGCTGCTACAGTGCTACAAATGCTACAATGCATTCATTAGATCCCAACCAACTCGCCCAGCAACAAGTTCTACTCAACTCCAAGTACATGATTGAAATGGACGAAAACTTTGTCAAATTGAAACTGTGCCGCGAAATTACTTTGTTAAATCGCAAGATAAATACACAGCTTTCAATGCAACTAACATAGGGAAATGAAAATAGTTCATTACATTGTGAATTTCGTTATATCGAGGTTGGTTATATAGAGGTTTCACTGTACTAACATATGGGGCAGAAACTTGGAGGTCAACAAAGAAGTTTGAGAAGTTCAGAACTGCACAACAAGCAATGGAATGAAAAACGTTATGCTTAGCGTTAAAGAGACAGGAAGACAGTGGTATGGATTCTATAGAAAGTGAACTGGAATGACTGATATTCTAGTTAACATTAGGAAAAAGAAAGGGAATGTGCAGGCCATGTAATGTGTAAGACAGATCAGCAGCCAGGGATGGCAGATAGCTAGGTGGTGTGATGAAATTAGGAAGTTTGCAGACATGAGATGGGTTGAACTGGTAGAAGACAAGGATATTTGGAGACCGCTGCAAGAGGCCTTCATCCTACAGCGGACATAAATAGGCTGATGATGATGCAGCACTCTCTGTGCGTAATTTGCCCCCCTTCTTGATACATATCTGTTGATATGGCACACCCATATGTTCAGCAGGTCATAAAAGTTCTTTTATCAATTTACAGAACTGTTAACAGCTCACTGCATTAGTAAACTTATCTTTGTCCTTGTAAGGCATCCAGCTCAGTGGCACCATAGACGGCCACAAATAAGCTGGCACAAGATCTGAAGATGTGGCTCAGAGCAGACTGCCTATAGTCGCACACACACCACATTGGTTGAAGTTGTCTGCTCACTTCTGTATTTGCCATATGTACAGAAAAACTGTCCGCAATTTATTTCAGCGAGGTATCACAATGCAGCACTCACCCCTTGTTGTGAATGCAGCATGACTCTGGCCATCCACGACACTGCCAGTCTCTGCCTTCGGGGCACTATTGGATGCAGGGAGGTTGTTGTAGATGCGCTTGTAGTGGTTGTAAACAGCCACGGACAGTACCTTCTTGGCATAATTTTGTCCCACTACATGATGGTTGAGATACTCGTAGATCTTAAAGTGGAAGAAAAAAAATGAGTAGTCTAGATTTTATGCAACAGGTGCAGATATGATAGCTAGCAGAAGTCTAGCAGAAGTCCTTTTTTTCTACATCTCTAGTGATGCACGGTAAGAATAAGCATGCATAACACAAGCACTACTGAGCATTTTAAAACGAGTCCATAGTACTGAGGTGAAAGTACTCCCAAAATGAGCATTGGAGAACACAACCATTGTAGTCAAGCCATGGAATGTGACATCACAAAGATGTGGCAGTAGCGCTCTCAGTTTCAGTGCAGGCAAAAGAGATGGCCACAAAGCTTAGTGACTCGTGCACACAGGATTATAGCCATAATAAGCACAATCAAGGCCTATTCTGCTGTGTTCCCTTGAGACAGGATCAGGACTTGGGAGAAATATTTCAAGATTTTTCTGGCAAATTTACAATCAACAACAAGCACAGAATCCATGTGTTAATGGGCCCTTTTTGCCTACACCCCAGCTGTACTTGACGAGATGCCTTTATGCATTGTGCAATACAGGGCTCCCTTTATTAACAGGCATGCACATTCCCAATAAACGTCCAATGCTTGCCTGTTATCTCCGAAATGCTTGGCTTTTGCAGCTGTACTGCACGCACACTACCTGTTTTAGTTGTGCCATACTACACTGGCTATCAGGTACAAGACCCTTAGAGAAGCCAGACTCAGGGAAAATGAACTATACGTGCAAGTGCAACCAGCAGCCCTAAAGCTAGCCCTCATATGCCACAACAAGAAAAAATAAGTAGAGAAATGCTAACAGAAACACAACCTCCTACCTTCTTTGGAGGAGGGGGTGGCTTACGGACAAGTCCAGATTTGTCCGCACTAATACGTGCTTCTTTAAGTGTCTTCTTAGTGTCCATGTCTGACAGGACCACAAAGAAGTGGTGACACTTCTCGCACTTGACGAATCGCGTTGATGCTGCATTGAGTCACAAAACATTCCATCGGTTATGCATAGCTAATGCATGTCATATTGCTATGGAACAGTATTTGCCACAAATAAAGACGGGGACAGCGGAACGCCTCTATTCTGCTGTCCCTGTCTTTATTTGCGGTCAATATGATATGCAGTAAACACCAACTAGGCCAAACTGAAGTTCTTCTGATAGCTAATGCATTCAAAGGTTGGTCTCACAGTTCCTTTGACAGAATCATTTCAGTGAAACTCTAATGAAAAAGTTTTCACAGAGTTATCATGATAACATTGAGCAGCTACAGAAATTGGCTAATGTGAATATCTACAGTTATTGCACAGCAGCATTTCTCAAAATACCTTATGTTTCTGTGTATAACCTGACCTGCAGTTACAGCAGCGAGGAATGAAAAAAATTATGCAGATCTCACGTGCTGTGGGAATCGAAGTTATGTGAAGCATTTTGCATTTTGCTATGGCATCGGCCCTGCGGAATTGTGCCCTGAGCGGCTCTTTGACAACCTCGAAGATTTTAAGCAGGCACTCACTGTGCAGCTCGGACAGGCTGAGGGTCGCAAAGAGCATGGGCTTGTCTAGCTGCTGCTCAATCATTGCGAACACATTCTGCTTCCTCTGTGCCCAGTAGTGCACCGTCCTCGAGCTGCTCAACTAAACCTCTGAGGAATGCAACGCCCGAGTTGACGCACTTCTCAATGGAGCTGCAGTCTTCCAAGAGCTTCTTTGTGAGCGTCAGGAGCCAATTGGCATGCACGAGATGGTAAACGTGCCTTTGAAGTGCTGTTCGTACAGAGGCAACCACCACCGGGTGTTCCGCAGCCAACATCCCCGGATCTCCTTAAACATGCCACCTGGCTC